>NC_133145.1:54346902-54491902 GCF_048418815.1 Hemitrygon akajei
ACTTGGAGATGCTGCATTTAATTCCCTCGTCTAAATCATTAATATATATTGTAAACAACTGGGGTCCCAGCACTGAGCCTTGCGGTACCCCACTAGTCACTGCCTGCCATTCTGAAAAGGTCCCGTTTACTCCTACTCTTTGCTTCCTGTCTGCCAACCAATTCTCTATCCACTTCAATACCATACCCCCAATACCGTGTGCTTAAAGTTTGCACACTAATCTCCTGTGTGGGACCTTGTCAAAAGCCTTTTGAAAATCTAAATATACCACATCCACTGGCTCTCCCCTATCCACTCTACTAGTTACATCTTCAAAAAATTCTATAAGATTCATCAGACATGACATTCCTTTCACAAATCCATGCTGACTTTGTCCGATGATTTCACCTGAGGTGCTGCAGTTGCTGAAAATCCAGAGTAGCACAGACAAAATGCTAGAAGAACACGGCAGGTCAGCCAGTATCTAGAGAAAGGACTAAAGAGTAGAGGTTTCGGGTCAAGACCCATCAGCAGGACGCATTGGGATTTATTTTTCCAGTTAATCCATTTCAGCCAAATGTCACTGATTTTACATATACTCAGGGGCCACTTTATTAGATTCACCTGTACCTGTGCACATTAGTGCAGATATCTAATCAGCTGATCACGTGGCAGCAACCAAATGCATAAAAGCATGCAGAGGTCCAGTTGTTGTTCAGACCAAACATCAAATGTAATCAAAGTGACTTTGACTATGGAGTGATTGTTGATGCCAGACAGGCAGTTTGAGAAACTGCTGATGTCCTGGGATTTTCCACACACAACAGTCTCTAGACTTTACAGAGAATGGTTCAAATCAAAACCAAAAAAACAACCAGTCAGTGGCAGTTCTGTGGGCAAAAATGCCTTGCTAATGAGAGAGGTCAGAGGAGAATGGCCAGACCGGCTCAAGCTAACAGGAAGGTGACAGTAGCTCAGATACAACATCTCTGAATGTACAACATGTTGAACCTTCAAGACGATGGGCTACAAGCAGCAGAAGACCGTGAATATACAGAAATACGCTTTATCTAATAAAGTGGTCACTGAGTGTAATGACAGAGCCCGATATAACAGATGACTTCACAATCCTCAGTATCCCTGACTATTTACCAATGTTCGTCAGGTTTTATAGTAAATGGCAATCTCAACTGTATGCCTGATTGCTTCTAAGATAAATCTGACTGGGAAAGTGCTGAAAGCATTTCCACTGTTATTTGATTTAGTGACAAATTAAATGAACATTTAAACTGGATTCTAAACCCTGGAAGATCCATTATCTCTTTGTGAATAGCATCCATTGAATGGAGTTAAAGCATTCATAAATCAGCATTTTGTAGAGTAAAAAGCAGTTTGAATTGCAAAGACAGACAAATAGAGTCAATTCAGTGAATATAGTGCTCTTTTAGGAGCTCCACTTTGATCTAAAATGCTGTATACCAGTCAATATGTTCTGTGCTCTAAATGTTCCCAGAGGAGTTATTACCACACCACAAATGTCAAAAGGCTACTTCTTGTAGGTAGTAATCTTAGCAGAAAGTGGTTTACTGGCCATAGCAACTTCCCTGACATATGCCACTCGATTGCTTGTCAGCTTCACATCCCTTCCTATAGAGGAGAATACGGAGGCCACTTTTCCGTTCTTAAAATGGACGCTGGGTGGGAACAGAATTCTCAGCATCGATGCATTGTGCTAATACAAAGGATTTACAGTAAGCAAGTGATCTTGGCTCACAACCTCCTTTCAATAAGATTACAGTCAGAGCGTTTTGTGATCCTAGCCTTTCACAAATACTCAAGTGGTCTTTGCATCAATTGTGGTGCAATATCTCCTGGGAGTACTGTGCCCAGCAGAATGGGTTTCAATGCAAATGCCCTTGAGGTTCTAACAGCTAAAATGCTTCACGAGAATGCAACACAGATAATGCAACATTTTGTTTTATCCAGAGAGTGAGCTTACTTTTTAGATATTTTGAAATTACCTACAGAGATGGAGTGAAGGTGGTTTCACGTCTGATTGTAACTCTCTATGGCACTGCGTAGTCCTTGCAACAGAATAAGAACCAAGCATAATATCATACTGCACAGGAACAGAATTAGGCCATTCGGCCCAGAGAGTCTACTCCACCATCCAATCACGGCAGACTTACTTCCCCACTCAGCAGGTCAAAACTAGGTGCTTAGAAGATGGAAAGCCATCTGTAGTTGTTGAAAAGTCCCAAGAAACCCATCAGTTTCACAATTTTGTTTACAAAGCTATTTATGAGCTCAGTACATTTTCAACACAGATTCAGAAGCATCCGAAATGAAACCCTGGTCAGACCCCACTTGGAGTACTGTGCTCAGTTCTGGTCGCCTCACTACAGGAAGGATATGGAAGCCATAGAAAGGGTGCAGAGGAGACTTGCAAGGATGTTGCCTGGATTGGGGAGCATGCCTTATGAAAACAGATTGAGTGAACTTGGCCTTTTTTCCTTGGAGCAACGGAGGATGAGAGGTGACCTGATAGAGGTGTTTAAGATGATGAAAGGCATTGATCGTGTGGATAGTCAGAGGCTTTTTTTCCAGGGCTGAAATGGTTGCCACAAGAGGACACAGATTTAAGGTGCTGGGGAGTAGGTACGGAAGAGATGTCAGGAGTAATTTTTTACTCAGAGAGTGGTGGGTGCATGGAATGGGCTGCCGGCAACTGTGGTGGAGGCGGATACAATAGGGTCTTTAAAGAGACTTTTGGATAGGTACATGGAGCTTAGAAAAATAGAGGGCCATGGGTAAGCCTAGTAATTTCTAAGGTAGGGACATGTTCAGCATAACTTTGTGGGCCGGAGGGCCTGTATTGTGCTGTAGGTTTTCTATGTTTCTATGACTGAAATTTGTCCTCCATTGTCTGACAACCGAGATGGAGCATGTTACGTTGTGCCTTCCTGTTCCGCATTTTACAGTTCTCCATTCTTGTGTCTAGGTTCCCACTTTCTGACTACACCTGTTCACTCATTAACCAGGAAACTTTGTAGTTTATTGCCATAGTTGCCCAGTTTTCCCCTATCAAAGGCATCTGCTCCCACACTCTCCCTGCAGCTTAACAAGCTTCTTTTCACTTTTTCCCAGTTCTGACAAAGGGTCTTTGGTTTAAACTATACAAGGCTTTACTCAGGCTGCACATAAAATATGATCCACAATGCTGATCACCTCATTGCATGGCTTTTTTTCTTGCCTCTTATTCTTTCTCCATGGCTCTCAGGAATGTCCTCGCCCATGCTGGGCCGGCATATCACGGGCTGGAACCAGTTCACCGATTTCAGCAGTTTGCGACCTCAAGGAAACCGGCAGCCCACCAGCTACTCCAACAGCCAGCCAGGAGGTTCTGAAACGAGAAACCTACCAGGAACAAAGAATCCCAACAGCTCTTTCCTGTTTGCATGTGTTTTCTTCCCTCTTTCTCTGCACATCAAGTGTTGGTCTCTTTTAATTGGGTCATTCGGGTTTCTTGCTTTGTGGCTGCCTGTAAGCAGATAAATTTCAAGGACGTATAATTTATACATTCTTTGATAATAAATATGCTTTGAATCCTTGAGATGCACCTGGCCTGCTGAGAAACCCCAACATTTGCTGTTGTTATTTCAAATTCCTAGCATCTGCAGTCACTTTTTAACTTTCACAAACAGCCAGGGGCATTTACTTTCAACGGACGTCTGTGAGTCTTAATTGGTGACAGGAATCCTGACTAATCTCCTCCTCTTACTCATGGTCTCGAGGTCAAAAGAGTAATGTACATTAGGAAACACCTGGTTTGAGCCTTGGACCTGGCTTACATTGTGCTATTATGCAGAGAAAAGATCGTGTAACTGGTCCTCACCATCTCTTCTTGTCCAAACTCAGTCACCTGATCTTCAATTAGTTTTTCTTCATATACATAATGTGTTTGGCACTGAATATGTCCTTTCTTTAACTATTAGATTCTGCGCCTAACTGGGGAAGGCCAACGTTTATGCTCCCTTCTTCATTGCCCTTGAGAAGTGGCAGTGAGCTACTTCTTGAAGCACGGCAGTCCTTCCAGTAAACGTCCTCTTGTGGCGTTGCTGGGTGAAGAATTCCAGGAATTAGACCCCGTGATGTCGAGGGACCAGCAATGTATTTCCAAGCCCTGATAGTGAGCAAATTGAAGAGAAAACTGCAGGCAATAGATTGTAGGGATGGTACAGCCCACTTTGTGCCGATAATGGAGGGTACGAATGTTTAGCATGCAAATTAAATGGGCTCTTTCTCTTGGTAGTTTTCAGGTTTCTTGAGAATAGCCTGTTGCACTCATCAGTCAAGAAGAGAAATTTGGTTTCAATATGGTTTCAGTGTGTAATATATTTATTCCCGGGTATATTTAAATCATCGTATCACATGTGAGCTGAGGGGTCACACATCCCTTTCAAAACATCCCAAATCTGCTTACAGCTTTTTGAGGTTTTTTTAAGCACTTTCATTCTGTAATCCAGCAAAAGTGGACTGATTAGTTTCTTCCCTTCAATCATTTAGTACTTGAACCAACCGGCAGATTCCTAATCCTAGTCACTACAGTTTAGCAACATTATGAACACTTCCCTCCCAGCACTTAACCCCCTGCAAGTGGCACAAATGCCACACCTGCTCATACACCTCCTCCCTCACCTCCATTCAGGGCCCCAAACTGTCCTTCCAGGTGAGGCGACACTTCACCTGCGAATCTGCTGTGCTCGTCTATCGTGTCCGGTGCTCCCAGCGTAGCCTCCTCTACATTGGTGAGATGTGTCAGAAATTGGGGGAACCTCTTTGTCAAGCATCCCTCTGCTCCATCTGCCACAAGCAGAACTCCTGGTGACAAAGCATTTTAATTTCAATTCCCATTCTCCTTCCAATGTGCCAAGATGAGGTCCCCCTCAGAGCTGAGGAGCAACACCTTATATTCCAGCTGGGTAGCCATGAATATCGATTTCTCCTTCTGGTTAAAAAAAATCCCCTCCTCTATTCCCCACTCTGCTCCCTTACCTCTTCTCACCTGCTTATCACCTCCTCCATGTCCCCGCCTCCTTCCCTTTCTCCTCTCCTGTCAGATTCCATCATCTCCAGCCCTTTACCTTTTCCAACCACCTGACCTCACCTATCACGTTCTAGCTATCCTCCTTCCCCCACCTGTTTATTCTCATGTCTTCCCCCTTCCTTTCCAGCCCGAAAGAAGGGTCTTGGCCTGAAACATCCACTGTTTATTCATTTCCATCGATGCTGCCTGACCTGCTGAGTTCCTCCAGAACTTTGTGTGTGTTGCTTTGAACACTTCGGCCACTTTGCACTAAAATGGATTTTTCTTTTGTTCTAGTTGTGTTTTCTTGTAAAAGTTGTGCATAATATGTTTAATTTATGTTTGGCGTGTGAACTCTGCCTATATAATAATATATGTATCAGTGACGCCGCAGCAAGATTTTCATGACACTAGTCCATACATGTGTATTTGATAATAAACTCAATTATTCTATTTTTCCCGCAGTTAAATTACAGGACTAGACAGCAAAAGCCGAGACTTATGATGCAGAGTTTTGAATTCAGTCTCACTCCCCAGCATGTTTAGACCAGTAATGATGACCATGAGATGACTGGATTGCTGTACGACTATCCTTCAGGGAAGGAATCCTGTCATCCTTACCAGCTGAGCCTCTGATGGATTGGTAAATTAGTCACTTCAAGGTTCATGACAGATTAAAATGCTAGCCTCGTCAATGACACTCATTTCTTGCACGTATGGCAGTATGACAGTAGCGTAGCGATTAGCGTAACATGATTACAGCACCTGCGACCATAACACTATTACAGCACCTGCGACCATAACACTATTACAGCACCTGAGACCATAACACTATTACAGCACCTGCGACCATAACACTATTACAGCACCTGAGACCATAACACTATTACAGCACCTGCGACCATAACACTATTACAGCACCTGTGACCATAACACTATTACAGCACCTGAGACCATAACACTATTACAGCACCTGTGACCATAACACTATTACAGCACCTGAGACCATAACACTATTACAGCACCTGCGACCATAACACTATTACAGCACCTGAGACCATAACACTATTACAGCACCTGCGACCATAACACTATTACAGCACCTGAGACCATAACACTATTACAGCACCTGTGACCATAACACTATTACAGCACCTGAGACCATAACACTATTACAGCACCTGAGACCATAATACTATTACAGCACCTGAGACCATAACACTATTACAGCACCTGCGACCATAACACTATTACAGTACCTGCGACCTAATTCTGCTCCTATTGTGTGAATTACAGCTTCAGAGTTTTTAAAATCTTGGCTGATAGTTATGAACATGTTACCTACAGATCATTTCCGCACACATGACACGACTCCCCATTTACCAATAAGAAGATATTATACCCAGTCAAAGAAAGAAAAATCCTAAAGAAACCTTAATTATTTGTAGCACAAGAAATTCCCACCATAATAGCATTATCATGCAACCATTGAAGAAAATTACAACGCCCATTCTGCTGGTGCCAGGCAAAAATTGTTCTACCGTAGACTAAACCATCTTGAACTGCTTGCTACGTCATCCTATATGTTCGATTTCTGTCTGCACTCCTTACATAAAACGTAGAACATTACAGCACAGTACAGACCTAGTGGCCCATGATGTTGAGCTGACCTTTTAACCTCACCCAAGATCAATCCAAGCACTCCCTCCCAGATAGCCCTCCATTTTTTTTTCTATCATCTATGTGGCTATCTAAGAGTCTCTTAAATGTCCTGAACGTACCCCTGGCTGCGCATTCCATGCACTCATCACACTCTGTGTAAAAAGTATCTACTTCTGACATCTCCTCCCCCATACTCTCCTCCAATCACCTTAAAATTATGCCCTCTCAACTAGCCACTTCCGCCCTGGGAGAAAAGCACTGTCTTCCACTCTATGACTCCTATCACCTTATACACCTCTATCAGGTTACCTCTCATCCTCCTTTTCTCCAAAGAGAAAAGTCCAGCTCACTCAACCTTTCCTCATAAGATACGCTTTCTATTCCAGTTAGCATCCTGGTAAATCTCCTTTGCACCCTCTTCAAAGTTTCACTGCTTTCTGGGTGAAAATAAAAGAAACCTTTTGTTCATCCCCCCCCCCCCAATCTGATATTAATTACAGTAAAATTTTGACCTCCCTCATAACAGAGAACTGGGTCTTTCCCATTTACTCTAACTGGGCCTTGCATAAATGCATAGACACAAGCAATTCTGCAGAGGATGGAAATCCAGAGCAACACACCCAAAATGCAGAAGGAACTCAGCAGGTCAGGCAGCATTTATGGAAACACGATGAAGGGTCTCAGCCCAAAAAGTCGACTGTTTATTGCTTTCCAGAACTACTGCCTGACCTGCTGAGTTGCACTAGCATTTTGTGCGTGTTGATCCCATAAATTCATCCACCACAGTTAAGTCTCCTCTCAGCCCTTTACCCCTAATAAACCACTTTGGTTTACCAAATTGATTCTCACAGCAATAGTTTTCTAGTCCTGTCAACATCCTTGAAAATCTCCTTGGCACCTATTCTGGTGGAATCATATCTTTCCTATAAAGGTATGAATAAAATATCTGTGGTCCTTAACTAAGGCCT
The DNA here is from genome assembly GCF_048418815.1 of Hemitrygon akajei. Classification (NCBI taxonomy): domain Eukaryota; kingdom Metazoa; phylum Chordata; class Chondrichthyes; order Myliobatiformes; family Dasyatidae; genus Hemitrygon; species Hemitrygon akajei. The sequence continues at coordinate 54,354,598 of NC_133145.1, forward strand.
AACACGGCACGTAGTTCTAACACATCCATTCCGGCCTGTGAATTGAATTGAATTGAATTGACTTTATTTCTTACATCCTTCACATACTTGAGAAGTAAAAATCTTTATGTAACACTTCCATCTGAATGTGCAATGTGCAAATTACAGTATTTGTAATAAATAATATGTGCAGTGAGATATACAACAGAAGTCATTATAGCTTAGAAATACAATTGTGTCAGCATAAATTAATCAGACTGATGGCTTGGTGGAAAAGCTGTCCCGGATCCTGTTGTTCCTGGCTTTAACGCTGCAGTACTGTTTCCCGGATGGCAGCAGCTGGAACAGTTTGTGGTTGGGGTGACTCGGGCCCCAATGATCCTTCGGGCCCTTTTTACGCACATATGTATTAAGTGTCCTGAATAGTGGGAAGTTCACAACCACAGATGCACTGGACTGTCGGCACCACTCTCTACAGAGTCCTGCGATTGAGGGAAGTAGGGTTCCCGTACCAGGCAGTGATGCAGCCAGTCAGGATGCTCTCAATTGTGCCCCTGTAGAATTGCGTTCTGGCTAATTTAGGAGAACATACCACATGACTTGTTAACCACCTCATCAACCTACCCTGCCATTTTTAAAGATCTGTAGGCCTATACAAACTCCCTCTGTTGCTTCATACTACTTCATGTTACAATTGTGCAAGTCCCTGCTGAGACTACAGAAGGAGTATTGTGCTCAGTTCTAGCCGCCCAGCTATAGGAAGAATGATATTAAGCTGGAAAGGGTACAGAAAAAGCTCGTGAGGATGCTGGATAAGCTGGATCTTTCTTCCTCAGGAGTGTTTGAGGCTCAGAGCTGACTTCATAGATATAGATAACATCACATTGGGCGAGGGAAGTAATAAAATTTACTTTGAACTTTGGGTAAGGTGGTTGCCCACTGTCCTTTTCCTAGGGTTGTGGAGTCCAAAACCAATGGACATAAACTCAAGGTGAAAGGGGAAAGGTTTAAAATAGATCTAAGGGGCAATTTTTCACTCAGAGGACTGTGGGTATAAGGAATGAGAAGCCAGAGAAAGTGGTAGAGGAGGATATGATAACAATCTTTCGAAAAACATCTGGACAGGTAAATGGATAGGAAAAGTTTATAGGGGTATAGGCAGGGAAATGGGATGAGCTCAGACAGACATCCTGGTCAGCATGGATGATATGGGCCGAATGGCCTGTTTCAACAATGTACAACCTCATGAATCTATGACTATCCTTTGATACTTTGTTTATACCCTTGTCTTGTCACACTTCCCCATATATATTACCTACACTCCCCTCAATGAAATCCCATTTCCTATTTTACTGCCCAACATGTCAGACCATCCTCACTGTTAAACAACATTTACTTTATTTTTACTTGTCCGATTACGTTAAGTCGTTATTATTTGTACATTACAAAAGGAAAGGGCGCAAGTACAGAGCACTATTAATGGTCCTCCACTCCCCAGTACACTCATCAACCATTCTTCTTTGCTTCCTGTCCCTGAGCCAATCTCAGATCCCATGGGCTTCTACTTTTCTGACCACCCTGCCATGTGGGAACTTGCCAAAGATCATGTATTATCCAAATCTAAAGAACACACATCACAGTGTATCCAACATTATGACCTCTACGGAAATCCAATCAATTTGGTTGTTTTATTTTATCCCCCCATTTTGAGTTAGGTGCCTCTCCTACAATCTAGCATTTAATGCTAGATTAATACTGTCTACCATGCAACTTGTTAGAGTTATTTCTGTAGATCTTCCAAACTAAGCTTTTATTTACTGGAATGCCTTTCTTTCCTGCCAAAGTTAATAGATCTGACAATATAAAGATCTCATCTTAACCACAGACAATCGCTTCACACTGAACTTAATTAAAACTGCCCTATTTTACAGATTTGCGTGGAACTGACTTCGTCCAGTGTGCCATCTCTTCACAAGACTTATTGTGAATGCACCATTTTAATAAAACACAAGTTTACCACTTCAAAATGGGAGCTATAAAAATTGAAAGGTCATTCAATTTGTTTCTTTCAAAATGCAAATTTTTTTTAGGAGAGAAAATTACAAATACGTTTTATCCACATCAGTCCCACAACTCCAAAAGATATAAATTCCACTTGGATAACTTTGGATGATCAATTAACATTTCCCTTCACACATTCATCGCATTATAAGAAAAGACTATGGACATTTACTCACAGGAGCAAAGTCTCAATAAAATTTCACTCAATTAAATGAACCTACATGATAATGCATATACTATATATTTACATCTCAGTAAGAGGACTAAAAGCAGAAAATGATGAAACACTCAGCAGGTCAGAAGCTTCTGCAGAAACAAAAATTAATTAACGTTTAAGATCCGGAACCCTTCATCATATTACGGTAATAGGACATTTGGCAGTTGGGTCCAAGTTGGTATTATGCTCTATCATCTAGTGAAGAAAAAGAAGTGAGTAATTTCCTTCATGATTTAAGTACAGATAATGATATTTTTTGAAGTGTGTTGAGACTGTGAATGGAAGCCAATAGATGCAAATAGTTTTTATTCATTACAACAGAAAGGTATTCTCTTCAAGATCTTTCAGTGGAATCTCTCTGAACTCAGGAATACATCAAGTTTTCATTCTCTTTAAAAAAAGATAATGCTGAGTGATTCAATGCAATTTCAACAGCTACAATGGTGTCATTTATTTCAGTATTCTGACAAATAGTTCCATTGAATGACCTATTCATAACTGGAGCACACACTGTAACTGACTAGAGACCTCTGAAAGTTCAGACACCTTTACTGGGAGAAAGTAATTGTCTAAAAGCTTCTGTGACACCCAAGTTATCTTTTATCTGCAAAATGATGAAGGGTCTCAGCCTGAAATGTCAACTGTTCATTCCTCACCATAGATGCTGCATGGCCTGCTGAGTTCCTTCAGCACTTTGGGTGTGTTATCTGTAAAATGCCTTAAGATGATAGAAATGTTCGTTAGATTAGACAGTATTGATGGATTGAGAAATATGACTAACATTCCTAGTCTTGTGATTTGCCAATCCCATGGATTGTTCCATGGGCAGGAACATTAGTACTGGTTTACTTGCTGGATAATGAAAACGGAATTGGTAGTCGGAAAGACTCTTAGGGCCGTGACGTGCACAGTCTCACAGTATTTAAGGAGCATTTGTGAAATTATATAGGTTGCAAAGTGGTGGAATCCCAAAGTTGGAGTCAAATGTTGCAAACATATATACAGTATACCTCAACAAATGCCACTTTAATTGCTGTACAGAAAACATCCTTAAAACTCTGGGAAAAGATTATGATAAAGGCAATACCTAACAGTTTTTGAGAACACACAATTATTACAATCTAGCACTAAAAACAAAACCATTTACAAGCTATGCTAAAACCAAAACTAGTTACAACTAACATGATATTTTATTATGCAAAAATAAAATTCTAGTGTTTTAAGGGTCAGAGCTCAATGCTGAAAGTACATTTACACACACACACACACACACACACACACACACACACACACACACACACACACACACACACACACACACACACACACACACACACACACACACACACACACACACACACACACACCACCACCACCACCACCACCACCACCACCACCACCACCCACAAAGTGTTTCGTCTGACCAGTGACCCTATATGGCTGTGAAACATGGACCCTAAAAGCAACTGATGAAAAGAAGTTGACAGCATTTGAGATGTGGACATACAGACGGATCCTCAGGGTATCATACATTGAAAGGAGATCCAACAATTTCATCCTAGAAATGACTGGCACGAAACCAGTACTTCTGGAAATCGTTATCCGAAGGAAACTTCGCTATTCTGGACAGATCTCAAGAACTGATGGCACACTGGAACATACTGTGCTTGAAGGCAGAGTAGAAGGAAACCGCTCCCGAGGCAGACAGAGGACAACCTGGATCGACAACATCAAGAAGTGGACCAGCCTCACCACCAGAGGTGCAAGAGGTTTGACTGCCGACGGATCACAGTGGAAGAAGGTGGTCGCCGAGGCTCTGGCCAAGTATGGCACATCATGATGATTGTGTGTGTGTGTGTGTGTGTGTGTGTGTGCGTGTGCGTGTGTGCGTGTGCGTGTGTGTGTGACCATAAATTACCTTGAGATTAATTTTATTGCAGTGATTCACAGTAGAACAAAGAAATACAATAGAATCAATGAAAAACTACACCCAAAGACTGTCAAACAACCAATATGTAAAAGACAAACTGAGCAAATAATTAAAATAATAAATTAAATACATACATAAATGGATAGATAGATTGTCAGATAAATAAATGTACAGTTTACATAGATACATACATACCTACATAGATACTGAGAACACGAGCCGTAGAGTCCTTAAAAGTTAGTCCAGCAGTTGTGGATTCAGTTCAGAGTTGAGATAAGTGAAGTTATCCACACTGGCTCAGGAGCCTGATGGTTAAAAGTACAGACTGCATACCATTTGACAGAAAAGACGAAGGAATGGCCTGATCAAATTGTTTAAAGTGCTGCAAGTATTCATCGGGATGTAAACTTGTTTTTTCTGAAGGCACAAGGAGATTTGAGTGGCTCAGCAGCACTGCATTCCCACAGATCCAGAAACGCAGCTTCCATGCCGATCTCTGTCCAGTGTACACGTTCTCTCCAGACGTTCCAGTACTCTCCACAACTCAAAGGAATGACGGCTGGTCTGTTAACTGGTGACTGTAAGTTAACTTCCACTGTCAGTGGAATTGAGTCACAAACATGAGAAAGTCTGCAGATGCTGGAGATCCAAAGAAACATGCACAAAATATTGGACGGACTCAGCAGGTCAGGCTGCCCCTATGGAACATAATAAGCAGCTGACTTTTCAGACTCTCCTAAAGAAGGGTCTCAGCCCAAAACGTTGACAGTTTACTCTGTTCTATAGATGCTGCCTGGCCTGCTAAGTTCCTCCAGCATTTTGTGTGCATAGCTAGGGAATTGAAAGGTGTCCTTCTTAACATTAAGGACACCTTCAAGAGGCAACAGCTCAGGATGCAGCATCCGCCATCAAAGACCCTTACCACTCGCTCTGTGCCCCTTTCTCATCCGGAGTTTGAAGACACACACTCAACATTTCTTCCCTTTTTGAACGGTCCATAAACCCATAAACACTACCTCACTTTTTTTTTTCCTTTTGCACCATTTATTTGCCTTGCAAGGTAGTTATTTTTATGTCCTTCGGCCAAGAAACAACAAACTTCGTAACATGGTATCAGAAATAATGAACCAGGTTCTGATTGGTAGGTAAGGAAAAATGGCTTACAGGAAACTGGGCCTATTGGAGCTAACGAAATGGGATTGTTTCCCACTGTTATCAGTAAGGAGTTTGCATATTCTCCCCGTGATTGCGTGGGTTTACTCCCACAGTCTAAAGGCGTACTGGTTGGTAGGTTAATTGGTCATTGTAAATTGTCCCATGATTAGGCTCGGGTTAAATCTGGGGTTGCTCTGCAGCAAAAGGCCTCTTCTGCGCTGTATCTCGAAAAATGAATAAATATTAAAGACTGGATGAACTAAATTGCCTTCTTCTGTCTTTAAAGGAAAACAAAGTACACTCAGTGGCCACTTGAGTTGATGGCAGCATTTAAGTGATGTGGAGGCCAAGTCATTTAAGGCAGAAGCTGCTAGATTCTTGATTAGTCAGGGCATTAAGGGATACAGGGAGAAGGCGGGAGATTGGGGTTGAGAGGGAAAATGGATCAGCCATGATGAAATGGTGGAGCAGACTCAATAGACCAAATGGCCTAATTCTGCTCCTATATCTTATGGTCTTTATTAGGTACCCTGTACACTTACTCGTTAATGCAAATATCTAATCAGCCAATTCAATGGCAACATCACAATGCATAAAAGCATGCCAACATGGTTAAGAGGTTCAGCTGTTGCTTAGACCAAACATCAGAATGGGGAAGAAATGTGATCTAAGTGACTTTGACCGTGGAATGATTGTTGGTGCCAGATGGGATGGTTTGAGCCTCTCAAAAGCTGCTGATCTCCTGGGATTTTTACACACAGCAGTCTCTAGACTTTACAGAGTATGATGCAAGAAAAACTTTTTAAAAATCCAGTTTAATGGCAGTTCTGCGGGTGAAAATGCCTTGTTAATGAGAGAGGTCAGAGGATAATGGCCAGACTGGATCAAGCTGACAGGAAGGTGACAGTAACTCAAATAACCACATGTTACAACAGTGGTGTGTAGAAGAGCACCTCTGAATGCACAACACATCAAACCTTGGAGTAGATGGACTACAGCAGCAGAGGCCATATATACAGTAGCCACTTTATTAGGTACAGGCGGTACCTAAGTGACCAATGAGCATATGGAATCAAGAAGCAATCCATCCACATTAAGCATCGTGGAACTCTGAAACGCTTCTCCAAATGACTGTGAGCGCATCTGGAGCTCTAGAGTCTGAGATAAATGTATTTTGTTCTGTCAGATGGTAAACAATATGGGATCAAACAGTTAAATGGAATTGAGATAAAGATCAGACAGATTATGATCAAGTGGGTGAGTAGGCTCAATGTTATGCGTGATACTGTACTGTTCTCCCAAAGCTGGTATTATAAATATCAATACATGTAGGAGAGAATAAAAATATCAATACATGTAGGACGGTAGATCAGGAAATGTAACATGAAAAGATATTTGCCTCTGTAATGCTATGATGAATTTCTTTCCTGTACATCGGGTTCATTCAAAGAGGTTACTCAATACAGCTACCACAATTCAATGTATGAGAAGATCAATGGAACTGCTGTTTACTGGAAGGCAACAAAACATTTTCTTAAATATTCAGTTGTCAATGACAATCTTATTATTAATCTACACATAAGCACCTCGAATATCCGAGAGCTAATTCAATGTAATTGTTTAGACTTATGTAAGAATTATGAAACTTGCATCAGTTCAGATGAACAGGAACCCACCAAAGTTTAATTGCACAGCTTCCTGGATTACGTTCCAGACCTTTTCTGGGAATGCATGGTTAACAATAAAGATCACAAATACACCCAGTGGCCACATTATTACGTACTTCCTGTACCTGATAAAGTAGCCATTGAGTATATGCATGTGGTCTTCTGCTGCTGTAGCCCATCCACTTCAAGGTTTGAGGTGTTGTGCATTCAGAGATGCTCTTCTGCACATCACTGTTGTAACACAGTATTTGAGTATTTTACTGCCACCTTCCTGGCAGCTTGAACCAGTCTGGCAATTCTCCTCTGACCTCGCTCATTAACAAAGTGTTTTAGTATATGGAACTGCTGCTCACTCAATGCTTTTTTCTTTATCACACCATTCTTTTGTCATCCCTAGAGACTGTTATGTGTGAAAATCTCAGGAGACCAGCAGTTTCTCAGATACTCAGACCACACCATCTGACACCAACAATCATTGCATTATCAAAGTCACTTAGATCACCATTCTTCCACAGTCTGATGTTTTGTCTGAACATCAACTGAACCTCTTGACCATGTCGGCATGCTTTTACGCATTGAGTTGCTGCCACATAATTAGCTGATTAGATATTTGCATTAACGAGCAAGTGTATTAGTATACCTAATAAATTGGCCACTGAGTGTATATTCCTCTTGTAGTTATGCCAAGCAAATAGTTTGATAATGTGATATAATCATGAATAATACATAGGTGGAATTTTCCCACCATCATTGAAATTATAGGCCAGTGAGTCTGACATCTTTTGTGGGAAAGTTATTGAAAGGAATTCTGAGGGACCAGATATATACCATAAGTATTTGGATAGACATGGACTGATTAAGGATGGTCAGGATGGCTTTGTGCATGGCAGGTCATGCCTAAGTAATCCTATAGAGGTTGTCAAGGAAGTTACCAGGAAAGTGGATGAAGGCAAGGCAATGGATGTTGTCTACATGGATGTTAGTAAGGCATTTGACAAATTCCCGCATGTGAGGCTGGTCAAGAAGATTCGGTCACTTAGCATTCAGGATGAAGTAATAAATTGGATTAGACATTGGCTTTGTGGGAGAGTGGTCATAGAGGGTTGTACCTCTCTGACTGGAGACCTGGACTAGTGGTGTGCTGCAGGGATCGGTGCTGAGTCCTTTATTGTTTGTCATCTGTATCAATGATATGGATGATAATGTGGCTAACTGGAGCAGCAAGTCTGTGGATGACACCAAGACTGGTGGTGTAGGGAACAGTGAGGAAGGCTACCATGACTTGGATTTGCATCAGCTGGAAAAATGGGCTCAAAAATGTCAGATGGAATTTAATGCCAACAAGTGTGAGATTTTGCACTTCAGTAGGACCAACCAGGTCTTACACAATGAACAGCAGGGCACTGAAGAGTGTGGTAGAAGAAAGGGATCTGGAAATACAGGTACAAAATTAGTTGAAATTGGCGTCACAGGTAGATAGGGTCATAAAGGATGCTTTTGGCACATTGACCTTCATAAATCAATTTACTGAATACAGAAGATGGGATGTTATGTTGAAGTTGTATAAGATGCTGGTGAGGCCTAATTTGGACTATTGGATGCAGTTTTGGTCACCTACCTACAGGACAGATGTAAACAAGGTGGAAAGAGTGCAGAGAAAATTTACAAGGGTGTCGTTGAGTCTGGAGGACCTGAGTTATAAGGAAATATTGAATAGGTTAGGACTGTATTCTTTAAAACTTAGAAGATTGAGAGGAGATATGATCAAAGTATACAAAATTATGAGGGGTATAAATAGGTTAAAGGCATGGAGGCTTTTTCCATTAAGTTTGTGTAGGGCTACAGCCAGAGGTCATGGGTTCAGGATGAAAGGTGAAAAGTTTAAAGGGAACATGAGGGGAAATTTTTTCACTCAGAGGGTCATGTGAGTGTGGACTGTGCTGCCAGCACAAGTGGTGTATATGAGCTTGATTTCAATGTTTAAGCAAAGTTTGGATAGGTACGTGGTTAGTAGGGATATGGATGGCAATGGTCCCAGTTCAGGTCGTTGGGAGAATGCCGATTAAATAATTTTCAGCAGGGTCTAGATGGGCCAAAGGGCCTGTTTCTATACTGTACTTCTCTATGACTGTATAACACCAGGTTTATTCAAAAGGAGAAAAAGAAACTTTGAACCCAAGGTAGTCCTTTTCAGATACAGTAGAGACAGAAAAGGCAAGCAAACTTTGCAAGAGTTCAAGTAGTCAACCCCCATGTAAATTTCTCGTTGCAGACTTTGTTAAAATCCAGTTTGTCCTGTTGTACATACTATTTATTACAAATTACTATAAATTGCACATTGCACATTTAGACGGAGCCGTAACGTAAAAATTTTTATTCCTCATGTACACGAAGGATGTAAGAAATAAAGTCAATTCAATTCAATAATTTTGGATTTAATTGGAAACGGTTCATTCCTTTGTTATTTCCACACTTGAAAACTGAACCTCATGTATTACTGACACACTGATAGTTAATGACTGACTGCTTACAGATGAAGCTGTTTCATTTTTATCAATTCCTGACATTGAAATGATGAGAAGGCCCATGATGTACCAATTAGGACATTATGTTATGTCCCTGTGATTAGCACAGCTCCTTAAATCAGTAGGCTGGTGAAAGGACTCTGATCTTCACTTTTGGGTTTGATCCTTCAACCAAAACCAGAATAAAAATATCCAAATTTAAAAGCTCAACAGGGAAGCGCAGTCATAAATCTTTACAGAACGCAGTACAGTTCAACGTCTAAGACATGGTACAGTATGTACAAGAACATGAAAGTGTGTACCAGTAGTGAATATACATTTTAAAAGCTAGAAAAGAAATTACAATCTCAGAGATTTCCCTGTTTCCATGACTTTTATACTTAAAGCTCATGAGCCAATTTCAGGACAATTGTTCCTAGAATGCCGCTGACTTAAGTTTAAAAGAATGAGGGAGCAATCTCATTGAAACTTACTGAATATTGAAAGGCCTGGATAAAGGGAATGTAGAGAGGATGCTTCCTATAGTGGGGGGAGTCTAGGACTGGAGGGTATAGCGTCTGAATACTAGGATGTCCCTTCAGAACAGAAACACAAAAAATTCGGTAGATGCAGGAAATCCAAAACAACCATAAAAAATGCTGGAAAATGTTAGCAGGTCATAGCATCGAAGAGTAATAGAAAAGTACAGTACAGAATCTCCTGCCTTCTCCCCGTATCCCTTCATGTCCTGACCAATCAAGAAAGTATCTACCTCTGCCTTAAATATGCCTCCACAGCTGCCTGTGGCAAAGAATTCCACAAATTCACCACTCTGTGGCTAAAGAAATTTCTCCCCATTGCCGTTCTAAAAGAGTGGAGTTTTTTCTGAGAGGTCTACTCTGAAGCTGTGTCCTCTGGCCTTAGACAATCTCACCACAAGAAACATCCTCTCCACATCCACTCTATCAAGGCCTTTCACCATTCAATAAATTTCAATTAGGTCGCCCCTCGTTCTTCTGAATTCCAGTAAATACAGGCCCAGAGCCATCAAACGCTCTTCATATGACAAGTCTTTTAATCCTGGAATAATTTTTGTGAACCTCCTTTGAAATCTCTCCAATTTCAGCATATCCTTTCCAAGACAAGGGGCCCAAAACTACTCACAGTTCCAAGTAAGGCTGCCCCATTGTTTTATAAAGTCTCAACATTACATCCTTGTTTTCATATTCTAGTCGTCTTGAAATGAATGCTAACATTGTATTCGCCTTCCTCATCACAGACTCAACCTGCAACTTACGGAATCCAGCACAAGGACTCCCAAATCCCTTTGCGCCTCAGGTTTTTGTATTTTTGTACTTTATCTCCATTTAGAAAATAGTCAATGGAGAGGCCTCCGAGCCAGTGCGCTCCACCGGGGCAGTGTAGCACAGCTGTGACGACTGAAGGGTCTCGGCCCGAAACATTGACTGCTCGTTTCCACGGTTGCTGCCCAACCTGCTGAGTTCCTCCAGCTTGTAATACGTGTTGCTTTGACCTCAGCATCTGCAGTGTACTAAGTGTTTAAAATGGACTGATGGGTTTAGACTATATACATATATATATATCTGTCTGGTTGTATTTTTACTAGTGTTCTATATGTGCTTGTATATGCGAGGATTGGGCCTCAAAGCCACGGATTTGCCTAGGGGGAGTCAGGAGTTGAGGCGAGGACTAGGCCTCAAAGCCTTGGTGTTGCCTAGTGGGCGTCAGGGGTCAGTCAACAGATGATATTGGTGAGGGGGGGGGGTCTGGACTATATATGTGTATGCATATTCTGTGTCATTGTATTTTTAATGATATTCTATATGGGTTTGTTGACTTATATACATCAAGCTGCAGCATTGCAGAGGGGTGAGGTGGGACTCTTATTAAGTGATTGTGATCTGTTGGTAATGAATTTTCACCTTGACCCTGCAGCAACGCAGTCTCATTTGGCTGTATTCATGAGTATTCATAAATGGTTAAATGACAATTGGAATTAAATTAAATTGAATTGAACCTTTTCACTTCATCTATGGAAGTCATGACCGTACACTTCCTGAAACTGTATTCCATCTCCCACTTTTGTGCCCATTCTCCTAATTTATCTAAGTCCTTCCGTAGTCTCTCTACTTCCTCAAATCCACCTGCTCCTCCACCTATCTTTGTATCATCGGCAAACTTTGCAACGAAGTCATTAATTTTATCATCCAAGTCATTGGCATATAACGTCTGTGGAACACCACTAGTCACCGGCAGCCAACCAAAAAAGGCTCCATTTATTCCCACTCTTTGCTGCCTGCCAATCAGCCATTGCTTTATCCATCTTGGAATCTTTCCTGTAATACCATGGGTTCATAGCTTGTTAAGCAACCTCGTGTGGCATCTTGTCAAAGGCCTTCTGAAAATCCATTGTCTATCCTGTTTGTCATTTCTTCAAAGAATTCCAACAAATTTAGCCCATAGACTATAAGACATAGGAGCAGAATTTGACCATTCAGCCATCGAGTCTGCTCTGTCATTCCATCATGGCTGATCCTGAATCCCACTCAATCTCATACACCTGCCTTAACACCATATCATTTGATGCCTTGTCAGGCAAGATTTTCCCTTGAGGAAACCATACAGACTATGGCCTATTTTATTAGGTACCTCCAAGTACCCCAACAAACCATATCCTTAACAATCAACTCCAACGTTTACCCAACCACTGAGGTCAAGCTTCTCAATTCTCTAAATTCCCACTAATTTTTGCTCTGTTATATGCTCTCCCTTTGTCTTTTATGTTGGGTTTGACTTTCCTTGTTAGCCATGGTTCTGTCATCTTGCCTTTAGAATACTTCTTCCTCTTTGGGATGTATCTTTGGGAGACCAAGTCTTTATATATATTTAAGGCAGAGGTTGATAGGTTCTTTATTGGTCAGGGCATGAAGGGATATAGGGAGAAGGCAGGAGATTGGGACTGAGGGGAAAATTGCATCAGCCATGATGAAATGGTAAAACAAGCGCAATGGACCAAATGGCCTAATTCTGCTCCTATATCTTATGGTCTTGTATCCTGTGCCTTCCGAATTATTTCCAGAAATGCCAGCCATTGCTACTCTGCCGTCATCCCTGCCAGTGTTGTTTTCCAATCATTTCTGGCCAACTCCTTTCTCTTGCCTATATAATATTCTTCACTCCACTGTAATACTGATACATCTGACTTTAGCTTCTCCTTCTCAAAATTCAGGGTGAATTTGATCATATTAGGATCACTTACCCATAAGAGTTCTTTTACCTTAAGCTCTCTAATCAATTCAGGTTGATTACACAACACCCAATCCAGAGAAGCTGATCCCCTAGTGGGCTCAACCACGTGCTGCTCTAAAAAGCCATCTCGTAGGCATTCTGGAAATTCCTCCTTTTGAAATCCCTCACCAATGTGATTTCCCCAATTCACCTGCATATTGAAATCCCCCATGACTATAATAACATTGTCTTTCTGGCATTCATTTTCTAACTCCCATTGAACCTTGTAGATCACATCTTTTCTACTGTTCAGTTAACTTAACTCCCATCAGGGTTTTTCATTTTTTACCAACAGAGCCACATAACCACCCCCACCTCCGGCTTCCTGCCTGTCCTTTCAATACAATGTGTATGCTTGGACATTAAGCTCCCAGCTATAATCTTCTATCAGTCATGATTCTGTGATGACTACAACATCATACTTACCAATCTGTAACTGTGCTACAAATTCATCAACCTCATTCTGTATACTGTGTACATTCCAATATAACATCTTCAATCCTGAATTCACCCATTTCGATTTTGTCTGCCTTTTACATTGCAACTCATCTTGTTGACTACAATTTTGCCCTATCATCAGCCTCTCCTTGCTAAGAGTCTCATTACACATTGCCTCTGTTTGTAAACCAACTACCTCACCTTCAACACAATAACTCAGGTTCCTATCCCATGCCAAATTAGTTTAAACCCACCCGAAAAACTCTAGCCAACTTGCCCACAAGGATACTGGATCCCCTTGGGTTCAGGTGTAACCTGTCCCTTTTGTATAGACCATACCTTCCCCAGAAGAGATCCCAATGATCCATAAATCTGAACCCTTGCTCCTGCACCAGTTCCTCAGCCATGCATTCACCTGCCAAATCATCCTTTTCTTACCCTCATTAGCACGTGGCACAAGCAGCAATCCAGAGATTACTTCCCTGAAGGTCCTATTTCTCAGCTCTCTACCTAGTTCACTGAAGTCTCTCTTCAGGACCTCCTCACCTTGACTACCTATGTCATTGGTGCCAATATATACCAAGACTTCTGGCTGCTCATCCTTGCCCTTGAGAATGTCATGGACACAATCTGAGACATCCCCAATCCTGGCACCAAGGAGGCAAATACCATCCGGGTATCTCTATCACACCCATAGAACCTCGTCTCTGACTAAGGAATCTCTATCAATACTACAGTCCTCTTCACCTTTTTGCTCTTCTGAGCCACAGCACCAGACTCAGTGCCAGAGACCCAGTCACTGTGACTCCCCCTAGTAGGTCGTCCCTCTCAATAGTATCTGAAGTTGCATACTTATTGTTGCCAAAGGTGTACTCTGCACTGGCTGTGCATTTCCCCTCCTTCTCCTGATGGGTACCCAGTTACCTGTTTCCTGCAGCCCAAGTGTAACTACTTCCCAATAGCTCCTATCACCTCCTCATTCTCCCATATGAGTTGAAGGTCATTGAGCTGCAGCTCCAGTTCCTTAATATGTTCTCTCAGGAGATGCAGCTCGATGTACCTGGTGCAGATGTGTTTACCTGGGAGACTGAAGGTCTCCCAGACTTCCCATATCCCACACACCTCCCCCGGGTCCCCTCCTCCCTCCCTTTCTCCTATCGTCCACTCTCCTCTCCTATTGGAATCCGTCCTCTTCAGCCCTTTACCTTCCCTACTCACCTGGCTTTACCTACAGCATCACCTTCCAGCTTTCCTCCTTCTCCTCCCCCCACCTTGTTATTCTGGCATCTTCCCCTTTCCTGAAGGAGGGTCTCGGCCTGAAACGTCAACTGTTTATTCATTTCCATAGACGCTGCCTGAACTGCGAAGTTCCTCCAGCATTTTGTGTTACAGCAGAGATGAGGAGGGATTTTATTAGCCAGGGACTGGTGAATCTGTGGAATTCATTGCCACAGATGGTTGCAGAGGCCAAGTCATTGGGTATATTTAAAGCGGAGGCTCTTGATTAGTCAGGGGTCAAAGGATACTGGGAGAAGGCAGGAGAATGCAGTTGAAAGAGATAATAAATCAGCCATGATGAACTGGCAGAGCAGACTCAATGTTAAACAGAATCCAGCATCAAGGACTCCCACCAGTCAGGTCATTGCTCTATTCTTGCTGTGGCGAGAAGAAGGTACAGAAGCCTCAGGACTCACATCACTATATTCAGGAACAGTTATTACCCCTCAACCATCAGGTTCTTGAACCAGAGGGATAACTTCACTCACCGTATCACTGAACTGTTCCACAATCTATGGACTCACTTTCAAGGATGCTTCATCTCATGCTCTCGATATTTATTGCTTTTTTTGTTTGTTTCGTTCTTTTCGTATTTGCAGTTTGCTGACTTTTGCACAGTGGTTGCCCACCCTGTTGGTGCTGTCTTTCAATGATTCTATTAAGGTTATTGGATTCACTGAATATGCCTGCAAGAAAATTAATCTCAGGGTTGTATATGGTGACTATAAGACATAGGAACAGTATTAGGCCATTCAGCCCATTAAGTCTGTTGCACCACTTCATCATGGCTGATCCATTACCTTCTTAACACCATTCTCCTGTCTTCTCCCCATAACATTTCATGCCCTGACTAATCAGGAACCTATCAACCTCCACATTAAATACATCCAAATGACCCGGCCTCCACAGCACGTACAGTACGCCTTTTGATAATAAAATTATTTTGAACTTAGAACTTTGATGTCCTGTGGTCTGAGTCAAGATCAACATCTGGGACATGGTACATTAAGTCCAAGAACGTAAAAGGGCGTACCTATTGTGTAGCTACAGCTTAAAAGCTAGAAATTGCAATCTCAGAGATATCCCTGTTTCCATGCTTTATGTTTACAAGATCTTGTGCTAATTTCAGAACAATTTTCCTCGGGACTTGTTGCTGGCTTAATTAAGTGGTGCAAGTTAATGTAGTAATACTTTCATTCTTTATTACCAGTAAATCATTTCTTCTTATTTTGTTCCATTTACTGTCTTTGCTCACTTTAGCTTCTTAAAATCTGGAAAGATCTGAGTCAGGATTACTCACAGCTGCTCTTGACACATTCATATTGGTTAACAGAAGTAGAAAGAAAGAGCTCTTTCCGATCATCTCCATATTTGATACTCGCTAAATTCCACATTCTTCGGGGAAACCATGGCATTCAGCCAAAAGCTCTGAAGTAAATGTAGTGTTGCCCTTGTCTACACAAGGCACAACATCTGGATCAAGTACTTTTTCATGCTGTATTAGCCAAGGTATACAGGACTAAACACTGGCCTCAGTACTCCCTGAGGGGATGAAGCTGCTGGAACTGAACCTCTTCCTTGTCCTTTCCTGCTGGGAAGGTCATTGTGTAAATGTCAAGAACACAAACAATTGTTTGCTGTTTTGCAAGAACGTTAAACAAGCAAAATATCCTAAAGTACTTTACAAGAGAGTTGCAAACATATTTTAACATGAAGGGGATGAATTTGTGCAGATGTGAAAGAAATGGGACAATCAAAACAGCTGTGCACCAACTATGGAACGTAGGAACCAAAATCAGAATCAGGTTTATTATCACTGACATATGTCATGATGTTTGTTGTTTTGTAGCAGTACATAATGCATATACGTCAAACTCAAGGCCCGCGGGCCAAATCCGGCCCACGGTGGAATTATCTTTGGCCCGCAAGATAATATCTAATTACTATTAAAGCTGGCCCCAGTAATCGAAGCGCCTATGGCGTATGATATGGCTAATGCTGAGTTTATTCAGGTACCAGGTTTTCAGGGTTTTTAGTGTTTATTCGGCAGTCTTGCTCGGCAGTCTTCTTCATAAGAAACGGAATTTGTAAAGTGAAACACTTTGTAGTTATAGCAGAGACTGAGACACATGAGAGCAGGCTGAAAAAACGGAGGCAACGAAAGCTGCGTTCGCACGCGTCCGACTGATCCAGCCCGCATGAAGCTGCATTTTGCTCAATCCGGCCCGTGACCTAAAATGAGTTTGACACCCCTGACATAATGGAATACATAAAATATACTATAAATTACAATAAGAAATATATATTACACAGAGTAAAATTTACTTAAAGTTGTCCTAGCCAGGGGAGGTAGTGGAGTTAAGCTCCCACAACCTATTAAATGCTCCCAATGGAGTGTATCTCAAATAGCCTCTGACAACCAAGTCCAGCTCCTGGCCTTCACGTGTGGCTTAGTTACTAAGCCCTGCGGAGCCATTTCTACAGACAGGAGAAGGGACAAAGGTGGGCTAGATGGGGCGGATGGGGCTTGTCAGCCATGATTGACATCTCATCTAGTAGAAGAAGGAAAACTCTGATCTCAAACCTCCACTGCCTACCCATGAGGAAGTCTTTGGGAATGAACTCCGAGGAAAGATCCTTAGAGCCTCTAAGGCAGTCCAACGTTGAGCTCAGCACCGACTGGCAACTCCTGCGATGCCGCTGGTCCCAAACTGTGTTGGTCTTTACTGTAACTTTGGATTTTTGGATTCATCAGCTGCGTGGAGAGGAGGAATGTGCTACACGGGCAACAGCTTGCTCTCCATATCGTAAGGCTCTGGCTTGAGTATCATGCGTGTGAATATATCCGTACTTGGCTGGGAACACCTGTATTATAAAGACACTGCCCAGAATAGGGCAATGGAAAGCCAATTCCACAAAAAAGTTTGCCAAGAACAATCATGGTCCTGGAAAGACCATGATCACCAACGTCATACAACACGGCGCATAATGAACGGACGAGTGCAAAAAGAGAGCAAGCATACTGAGGTAGAGTTCATGGGTTCGTGTCATTCAGAAATCTGATGACAGAGGGGAAGAATCTGGTTCTAAAACATTGAGTGTATGGCATCAGGCTCCTGTACCCATGAGCACTTGATATCCACACACAGGAAAAGCAACCACTGTGCAAAGGGCCACGTCACAATTATGTGGCATACTTGGGAACAAAGAACTTGGTGGCATCAAAGGATAACAACAGCCAGGCCAAAACAATGCTGGAAAAGAAAAGCATAAAATTGTGGTTCATGTTTAATGATTACTGTTCAAACCAGCAATATTCAAAGTCAATGCTTCTATTAAAAAAAATGCATTTCTATAGCTTTCCCAGCTGCAAGACATTCCAAGAACATTACAGCTAGTCAAAGGTTCATGTTTTATTTTTAACCTTGTGAAACACAGGAAATAAATTGTACACAGCAAGCTCTCACAGCTGGCACTGTGGGGAATCACCTATTTCAGTAAAACTGACTGAGTTATCAGAACTGGTTAGGATACGGGAGCTTAATTGACCTGATCATTTTTACATCACTTGAGAAGACAATGCCATCCAAAATTTGGAACCTCCAATAGCAAAGCTACCAGAACGGCACTGAAGAAACAACAACTTTATTTGCAACAGTTTATCGGGATGATGTTACTTATAAGGTCTACATGTGAGTCTGAGAGTCCGGGGCCAAGGACTAGAGGCCTGGAGGCAGCCTGTCTTGCGTTGTAAGTCTATCTGTGTGTGTTAGAGGGTGGGAAAGAGACTTGCCTTGCTGTTGTTCTTTTGTTGTTGGTGTCGTCATTGCATGTATTGTTCCGGTGAACATTGTGGATCTGCTACGCTGGCGCTGGAATACGTGGCAACACTTGCACATCCTTTGGTGTGTTGATTGTAGACAACACATTTCACCGTATGTTTTGATGTACCTGTAATAAAAAAAATGAACCTGAACCTAATTGGCACTCAAGTAGATAATAGCGAGCTGTCCATGAGCTTGCTTTCATTGGAGGATCAAAGGTGGAGAGGATCAGTAAACTTTAAATTCCTCGGTGTTATAATTTCAGAGAATTTGAATTAGGTCTAGCACATAAGTGCCATTACAAAGGAGGCACAGCAACACCTCTTGATAGAAGTTTGTGAAGTTTCAGCATGTCATCTAAAACTTTGATGAACTTCTATAGATGTGTGGTGGAGAATATATTGGCAGGTTGCGATTTTTCATTGACTCTATTGCGTTTCTAGTATTTCCTGTGAATTCCCGCAAGAAAATGAATCTCAGGGTCATATTTGGTGAAATAACGTGTATTTTGGTGGTAAATGTATTATGAACTTTGACTGTAATTCTTTAAGTATTAGTGCTCCCACTTGCATTGTTGGGTAGGAAGCTCAGTATTTATGCCCATGCTTGGACTGGGCTGCAATGAAATGCAGCTCCATGACTCTTGAGAAACCAAACCCAAGCACTAGTGGGCAGGTTATTATAAAACATAGAACTGTACAGCATACAACAGGCCCTTTGGCCCACAATGTTGTGCTGACCCTTTAACCTACAATAATCAATCTAACCCTTCCCTTCCACATAGTCCTCCTTTTCTCTTTCATCCATGTCTATCTAAATGTCCCTTAAATGTTCCTAATGTATCTGCCTCTACCATTACCCCAGGAGGTACATTCCATGCATAAACCACTCTTTGTGTAAAAAAAAAACTTGTCTCTGATATCCCCCCTATGCTTTCCTCCAAACACCTTAGTTATCCCTCCTTGTATCAACCATTTCCACCAGGGAAAAAAGTCTCTGGCTGTCCATTCTATCTATGCCTCTTATTATCTTGTACACCGCTATCAAGCCACCTTTTATCCTCCTTTATTCCAAAGAGAAAGATCCTCACTCAACCTATCCTCAAACTCATTCTTTCTAATCCAGGCGGCATCCTGGTAAATCTCCTCTGCACCCTCTCTAAAACTTCCACATCCTTCCTATAATGAGGTGGCCAGAATTGAATACAATATTCCTCGTGTGGTCTAGCTTGGGTTTTGATGAGTAGATGTTGTATTTTAGCATTGTTGATTTGTAGTCATTAGCAGGATTAGATTCGTCCTGCTTTCATGTAAGTAGAACACACCCTGGAAATAGTTTGCATTGACTGGTACATGCTAACATTGTAAATCCCTCCTGGGTTCAATGCATTGATGCAATCATGAAGAAAGCACACCAGTGGCTAGAATTCTTTAAGAGTTTGAGGAGATTTGATATGTCACCAAATTTCTACAAATGTATGGTAGAGAACATTCTGACAGGTTGTAACACAACCTAGTATGGATCCTGCAATGCACAGGATTGCAAGATGTTTTAGACTCAGCCAGCTACATCACAGGCATAAGGCAGTGCCTCAAGAAGGCAACATTCCTCATAAACGTCCCTCACTGTCTGAGACATGCCCTCTTCTCATTACTACCATCGGGAAGGCGGCATAGGACCCTGATGACCTAGACTGAATGTTTTAGGAATAGTTTCTTCTCCATCATCAGATTTTTGAACAGCCCATGTATGCATGAATAGTACCTCCCTATTCCTCTTTTTTGCTATTTAGTTATTTCAAATAATATCTCAGAGGATCAACACTGGGTCCCAACATTTTGATGCAATCACAAAGGCACAGCACCAACTATAATTAATTAGGAGTTTGAGAAGATTCAGCATGTCTCCAAAGACTCTTGCAAGTTTCTGCAGATGTATGATGGAGAACATTTCTGACTGGTTGCCTCATATCCTGGTATGTGCAAGATTGAATGATGCAGATGGCTGTAGACTTAGCCAGTTCCCATCACAGGCACAAGTCTCCCCACAAATGAGGTCATCAGAAAGGTTCAAGAAAGTGGCAACCATCATTAAAGATCCTCACAATCCGGGACATGTCTCTTCACATTACTACTAACAGAGAGGAGGTACAGGAGCCTGATGACCCACAACCAATGTTTTAAGAACTGTTTCTTCCCCTCCACTATCAGATTTCTGAATGGTCCTCGAATCCATGAACACTACCTCATTGTTTGTTTTTTTTTGCTCTATCTATATATCTTTGTAACTTAGAGTGCCTTCTATGTCCTACAGTGTACTACTGCCACAAAACAACAAAACTTTGTGAAATACGTCAGTGATAATAAACCTGATGCTGACAAGAAGATTGGTAGATCTGTGGCTAGTTCTGGGGTTTAAATCTTCAACAAAATGTGGTCTGGTTCCCCTTTCAGGGAAAAGCAGTGGTGAGCAGAGGGATCTGAAATTAGTCAGCAGAGGAAGGTTAAATAATGGCAGAAGTAATGATGTTGCAAGACAAAGAGACAAAAACAAGAGAACAGAGTGACAAAGGATACGTAAGATTCAGAGGAGATGTGTAAATTGTTACTATAGAGTATCAAAGGAACAATGAGAAAAGTAGGGGGTTGAATCAAAAACATTCTGACTACATTCAGCATGCCAGAGCAATAGACAATAGACAATAGGTGCAGGAGTAGGCCATTCGGCCCTTCTAGCCAGCACCGCCATTCACTGTGATCATGGCTGATCATACACAATCAGTACCCCATTCCTGCCCTCTCCCCATATCCCTTGACCCCGTTATCTATAAGAGCTCTATCTAACTCTCTCTTGAATGCATCCAGAGACTTGGCCTCCACTGCCTTCTGGGGCAGAGCATTCCACATATCCACCACTCTCTGGGTGAAAAAGTTTTTCCACATCTCTGTTCTAAATGGCCTACCCCTTATTCTTAAACTGTGGCGTCTAGTTCTGGACTCACCCATCAGCGGGAACATGCTTCCTGCCTCCAGTGTGTCCAATCCCTTAATAATCTTATATGTTTCAATCAGATCCCCTCTCATCCTTCTAAATTCCAGTGTATACAAGCCCAGTCGCTCCAATCTTTCAACATATGACAGTCCCGCCATTCCAGGAATTAACCTTGTGAACCTACGCTGCACTCCCTCAATAGCAAGAATGTCCTTCCTCAAATTTGGAGACCAAAACTGCACACAATACTCCAGGTGGGGTCTCACCAGGGCCCTGTACAGCTGCAGAAGGACCTCTTTACTCCTATACTCAATTCCTCTTGTTATAAAAATATTTTATCTGCTCAAAAAATAGGAAGAAATGCTTGCAAGAGATACCCAGTACACAAAATTGTGGTTCGAAGGAGGCAGAATTTTTATCAACAGAGTAGTGCCATGGACTTTCCTAACATTTTGACCTAATGCATTCCATGCGCATTATTTCCCTAAGCACATAAGAAGAAAACAGAATTAAAAACACATGACCTTTCATCAGACTAAAGGCTAAATGGAATCAGGAATGATGCAGAGTAAGAGATTCCAGAGATATTAACCATTTCCAGAACATTCCCTGCAGCAACCTCCCGGATTTTGCACATTCTCTAAAGTGCTGAACCTGAAAACTACTTTGAATTTGCACCTGCTGTACCCTCCAGAACTGGTTATTCGGTCCATAGATCTAAATCACTCCAATCCTTGCCTGTTCGTGTGTATGTCTACATGCTTCACATCTATCTGCTATCACATCTGCTTGCATCACTTCACTCAGCCACATGCTCCAGGCACCGACTTTTCTTTGTGCAAGACTTGCCTTGGAAATTTCCTTTAAACTTTTCCCCTCAAACCTTAAGGCAATTAAAATTATCTCATTTTAAATCTCCGCACGGTCCTACTTTTGTGTTATCTTCAGAGTCGTGCAAAACTTTCCATTGCTCTTTCCTCTAATCCTCTGTTTCTATCTCCCCCCCCCCCCCACAGATCGTCACCCCTCACTCTGCGCTCCATGAAAAAACTTAGGGAAATAATGCGCATGGAATGCATTAGGTCAAAAGGTTAGGAAAGTCCATGGCACTACTCTGTTGATAAAAATTCTGGCTCCTTCGAACCACAATTTTGTGTACTGGGTATCTCTTGCAAGCATTTCTTCCTATTTTTTGAGCAGCTAAAAGATTACCAACATTCGGGCAGGAGCTACAGAAGCTAGAACTACCACACCACCAAGTTTAAGAACAGCTACTTCCTTTCAACCATTCAGTTCTTGAACCAACCTGTGCAACTTTAATCGGCACAGTATAGCAACACTGTGACCACTTTGCACAGTAGATTCTATGCTCCACACACAAAATGCTGGTGGAATGCAGCAAGTCAGGCAGCATGAGGAAATGAACAAGCAGTTGACATTTCGGGCTGAGACCCTCCATCAGGACTGGAAAGGAAGGGGGAAGAAGCCAGAATAAGAAGGTGGGAGGGAAAAGAGTACAAGCTAGAAGGTGATAGATGAAGCCAGGCGGGTGGGGGAGGATGGATTCTCTCATGGTCTAGTCTCCTCTCATATCAGATTCCTTCTTCACCAGCCCTTTACTTTTTCCAGTTATCAGCTCCCAGCTTCTTATTTTATTCCCTCTCCCCCACCTACCTGGCTTAACCTGTCACTTTTCAGCTCGTATTCCTACCCCTTCCCCATAGCTCATATTCCTACCCTCCCCCATCTTCTTATTTGGCTTCTTCCACGTTTATTAATCTTTTTTCACTGTTAATTAATCTCCATGGATGCTGCCTGAACTGCTGCGTTCCTCCAGCATTTTGTGTGTGTTGCTCTGGATTTCCAGCCTTCTGAGAATGTCTTGTGTTTATGGATTCTGTTTTTTCGTTTTGTTACCATTGTGTCCTTCCCTGTAAAAATTGCATTCCTCCTCTTCATTTGACAAGTGTTATTCTGCAAAAAAAAATGTATCAACAAAACCTACAGACACAAACTTTAAAATTTGTACTAAAGGAAACTTTGTATTTCCGAAGCAACATATACAAAATGCTGGAAGAACTCAGCAAGTTAAACAGCATCCATGAAATATCGACTTGTAGCGGTGTGCTACACGCAGCGCTGAAATAACGACACAGAGTCAGTAAACTTCAGTTAGAAAAAGATTTTATTCGAACTTCGCAGCCTCGCTTTAAAGCCTCCCTGATCCCGCCCTCCCCAGGCGCGGATGCTGTAGGGGGCACGTATTCACAGTCCCGCGTGGGTTTTTCCCTTTGTTGGTGAAGCAGACCTGGCGCCCTTTTGGGACTGGCCTTTGTGCCGGCGCGCTGGCTATTTGTGAGCCGGTTCGAGTGCGCTAGGAAGTGGGTCGCCACATAACCCCCCCCCCCCCCCCAGAACCGGCGATATACCCCCCAATGTCCACAGTCTGGGCCGGACCCTGTTTGGGAGGTCGGCCTCTGCGCCACAGTGCCAGGAACTCGACCGGTTGCGCCACGTCCACATGGGCTGGTTTGAGCCGGTCCACCGTGAAAACCTCCTCTCTCCCCCCAACGTCCAGCACGAACGTGGACCCGTTGTTCCTGAGCACCCGTAAACGGTCCCTCGTAGGGCCGTTGCAGCGGTGGCCGATGCCCGCCCCTTCGTACAAACACAAACTTACAGTTCTGCAGGTCTTTTGGTATGCAGGTCGGGTTCTGCCCATGCTGCGAAGTGGGTATGGGGGCCAGGGTGCCAAGCCTTTCGTGTAGTCTGCCCAGGACTGCTGCGGGTTCGTCCTCTCGCCCCCTTGGGGCTGGTATGAACTCGCCGGGGACGACCAGGGGTGCGCCGTACACCAACTCGGCCGACAAGGCGTGCAGATCATCTTTGGGCGCCATGCGGATGCCGAGTAGGACCCAGGGAAGCTCATCCACCCAGTTAGCTCCTCGCAGGCGGGCCATGAGAGCCGACTTTAGGTGACGGTGGAAACGCTCCACCAGTCCGTTCGACTGTGGGTGGTAGGCAGTTGTGTGGTGCAGCTGTGTCCCCAAAAGGCTGGCCATAGCTGACCACAGGCTGGAGGTGAACTGGGCGCCTCTGTCGGAGGTGATGTGGGCCGGTACACCAAAGCGAGATACCCAGGTGGTGATCAGTGCCCAGGCGCAAGATTCGGAGGTGGTGTCGGTGAGCGGGATCACCTCTGGCCATTTGGTGAACCGGTCCACGATAGAGAGGAGGTGCCGTGCTCCACACGACACTGGCAGGGGCCCACGATATCCACATGAATGTGGTCGAAACGCCGGTGGGTGGGGTGGAACTGCTGCGGCAGAGCTTTGGTGTGTCGCTGCACCTTGGCCGTCTGGCAGTGCATGCACGTTTTGGCCCATTCACTGACCTGCTTGCGGAGTCTGTGCCAAACGAACCTGCTGGAGACCATTCGGACAGTTGTCCTGATGGAGGGGTGGGCCAAGTTATGAATGGAGTCGAAAACACGTCGTCGCCAAGGTGCCGGGACGACGGGACGGGGCTGGCCAGTGGCGACATCACAGAGTAGGGTCCTCTCACCTGGGACTACGGGGAGGTCCTGGAGCTGCAAACCGGACACTGCAGTTCTGTAACTAGGGATCTCCGCGTCTGCCTGCTGCGCCTCTGCCAGCGCCTCAAAGTCTACCCCTTGGGAAAGGGCATGAATGTTAGGGCGAGACAGCGCATCCGCCACGACATTGTCCTTACCCGAGACGTGCCGGACATCCGTCATGTATTCAGAGATGTAGGACAGATGGCGCTGCTGGCGGGACGACCAGGGATCGGACACCTTCGTGAACGCAAAGGTAAGCGGTTTGTGGTCAGTGAACGCGATGAAGGGCCTACCTTCTAAGAAGTACCTGAAATGCCGGATTGCCAGGTATAGCGTCAACAGTTCCCGGTCGAAAGCACTGTATTTGAGCTCGGGTGGTCGCAGGTATTTGCTGAAAAACGCCAGGGGTTGCCAGCGACCCGCGATGAGTTGCTCCAGTACCCCACCAACTGCCGTGTTAGATGCGTCCACTGTGAGGGCGGTAGGGACGTCCATTCTGGGGTGCACTAGCATCGCGGCGTTTGCCAAGGCTTCTTTCATTTTAATGAAAGCGGCGGTGGACTCCTTGTCCCAGGTAATGTCCTTGCCCTTGCCCGACATCAGGGCAAACAGGGGGCACATGATTCGGGCAGCTGAAGGGAGGAAGCGGTGGTAGAAATTTACCATACCTACGAATTCCTGAAGGCCTTTGATTGTGGTGGGTCGGGGAAAATGGCGGACCGCGTCTACCTTAGCGGGCAGAGGGGTTGCCCCGTCTTTAGTAATCCTGTGGCCCAGGAAGTCGATGGTGTCGAGCCCGAACTGGCACTTGGCCGGGTTTATTGTTAGACCGTATTCACTCATTCGGGCGTAGAGTTGACGGAGGTGGGACAGATGCTCCTGACGACTGCTGCTGGCTATGAGGATGTCGTCCAAATAGATGAATGCGAAGTCCAGGTCGCGTCCTACTGCATCCATTAACCGCTGGAACGTCTATGTGGCATTCTTCAGGCCGAACGGCATGCGGAGGAACTCGAAAAGGCCGAACAGGGTGATGAGTGCCGTTTTGGGGACGTCGTCTGGATGCATCGGGATTTGATGGTATCCCCGGACGAGGTCTACCTTGGAGAAGATCCGTGCGCTGTGCAGGTTTGCTGCAAAGTCCTGAATGTGCGGCACAGGGTAGCAGTCCGGTGTTGTAGCCTCGTTCAGCCTGCGGTAGTCGACGCATGGTCTCCAGCCCCCTGTCGCTTTGGGCACCACGTGCAGGAGGGAGGCCCATGGGCTGTCGGACCGCCGTATGATCCCCAATTCCTCCATCCTCTTGAACGCCTCCTTCGCCAGTCGGAGCTTGTCCGGGGGAAGCCTTCGAGCACGGGCGTGGAGGGGTGGTCCCTGTGTCGGGATGTGGTGCTGTACGCCGTGTCTGGGCATGGCTGCCGTGAACTGCGGTGCCAGAACCGATGGGAAATCCGCCAGGACTCTGGTGAAGTCGTTGTCGGACAGCATGATGGAGTCGAGGTGTGGGGCTGGCAACTGGGCTGCACCCAGGGAGAATGTCTGAAAGGTCTCGGCGTGGACCAGTCTCTTCCTTGGCAGGTCGACCAGTAGGCTATGAGACCGCAAAAAATCCGCACCCAGAAGTGGTTGGGCTACGGCGGCCAGAGTGAAGTCCCACGTGAACCGGCTGGAGCCGAACAGTAGCTGCACCGTACAGGTGCCGTAAGTCCTTACCGTGCTGCCGTTTGCAGCCCTCAAGGGGGGACCCGGTGCCCTGTTGCGGGTGTCGTAACTCGTCGGAGGTAAGACGCTGATCTCGGCACCAGTGTCGACCAAAAAAATGGTGTCCCGACCGCTTGTCCCACACATACAGGAGGCTATCCCGATGGCCAGCCGCCGTAGCCATCAGCGGCGGCTGGCCTTGGCGTTTCCCGGGAACTTGCAGGGCGGGCGACAGCGGCGGGCTTCTGCGCCCCACCACTGGTGGTAGAAGCACCATTGTTCGTTGGTTTCCTCACCCCTCCCTCTGGGGCTAGTGGGCTCTGCTGCCGGGCCTGGTCTGGTCTGCTGCTGGGACCGTGGCCTGGTGATCTGTGCGACGGACGCCCCACTCTCCTTCTTGGCTTTCCACAGCAAGTCCGCCAAGGCTGCCACCTTCTGGGGGTCGCTGAAATCCGCGTCGGACAGCAGCAGGCGTATGTCCTCGGGCAGCTGCTCCAGGAATGCCTGCTCAAACATGAGGCAGGGCTTGTGTCCTCCGGCCAGAGACAACATCTCATTCATTAAAGCTGATGGAGGTCTGTCTCCCAAACCATCCAGGTGCCGTAAACGGGCAGCCCGCTCGCGCCGTGAGAGTCCGAAAGTCCTTATGAGCAGGGCTTTGAATTCAGTGTATTTGCCGTCTTCCGGGGGTGACTGTATGAACTCCTCAACCTGGGCCGCTGTATCCTGGTCGAGGGAGCTCACCATGTAGTAGTAACGGGTGTCCTCCGAGGTTATCTGCCGAACGTGGAATTGGGCTTCTGCTTGCTGGAACCATAGGTGAGGTCGCAGCATCCAGAAGCTTGGCAGTTTCAACGAAACTGCATGAACAGATGCAGCGTCGTTCATCTTCGGCCCAAATATCGTTTGGGCCGTCGGGGTCACCAATTGTAGCGGTGTGCTACACACAGTGCTGAAATAACAACACGGAGTCGGTAAACTTCAGTTAAAAAAAGATTTTATTCAAACTTCGCGGCCTCGCTTTAAAGCCTCCCTGATCCCGCCCTCCCCGGGCGCAGATGCTGTAGGGGGCACGTATTCACAGTCCTGCGCGGGCTTTTCCCTTTGCTGGTGAAGCAGACTTGGCGCCCTTTTGGGACTGGCCTTTATGCCGGCGCGCTGGCTATTTGTGAGCCGGTTCGAGTGCGCTAGGAAGTGGGTCGCCACAGACTGTTCATTTCCTTGACTGGCTGAGTTTCCAGCATTTTGTGTGTGTTGCTTTGGATTTCCAGCATCTACAGAAACTCTCGGCATTTCCTGCAGTTTTTTTTCTCTCAGATTGACGTTCAAAAAATGCATTAACTAGTCAAAATGATAAAAGTCAAGAAACTTAGGCTGGAAACATTTTATTTCCATTAACAATGACCATCTAATTGACTTCAGGAACTACTTGCCTTAAGAGCAGAAGAGATCACCTTCCCATTAGGCAGACTTTAACCGTAGTTTTAAATAGACTGAACAAATTAGCACTGAAACACTGCAGCTATGCTTTGAATTCCAGAGATTTGTGCAGACATATCTGTGGACATTCAGTTACCAAACAGACAAGGATGCACCCTGCTGGTCTACATGTTTGAGAAAGTGTCTAATCATCTTTATAGTTGCAAGCACATCTACAATGGCATTGGCATTTACCATATGCAGATCATGTCGATATGTGACTCTGCTCCTATATCTTATGGTCTTAAATAGGTATGTGTAGGTATACAGATTAGAAGCAGGAATAGGCCTGCTCTGCCATACAATAATTAGATGGTTAATATGACTGAATCCTTATCTCTGAACTCCTACTAACTCCCAGTAATCATACACCTCCTTGCTTATCAAGAATCTGTCTAAATCTATGGATGATGCCATGTTATGTTCTTGGGCAGGAGATACAGAGCCTGAAATCCCACACCAGCAGGTTCAAGAACAGCTACTTCCCTCCAAACATTCAGTTCTTGAACCAACATGAGCAACTGTAATGACTACAGTACAACTACACAGTGATCCCTTTGCACATAACAAAGGGAGGTGTAAGACACTCCTTCCCTTTGCTAGCCTACAGGTCACCCTTGGGCAAGGTGTAGCAACAGCTTAACACCACCTCACCCCTGATCAGGTCACGTGGAGCAGGTGACGGATGGTTGTTTGAGCTGCTGATGTACATCACAAGTCCTGGTAATGTGACCACTGACGCCAGGAAGACAATCTCTGAAGAGTATTGATAATGGCTGGGGCCACCCATCTTGTAAAGACCCCACCCAGAAGAAGGCAATGGCAAACCACTTCTGCAGAAAAATTTGCAAAAAACCCTCCTGGTCATGGAAAGACCATGATTGCCCACGTTACATGAAACGGCACATAACAAATGAACGATTTAAATCTACATTAAAAATATTCATAAGACTCTGTTCCCACTGCTGACAAAGACTTATGACCTTAAGAGACAAATAAGTTACCTAATCTCTGTATTAAATGGGCATATCCTTGTTTTTGAACAGTGATCCTTGTTTCCAGATTTTCCAAGAAGGAACATCTGTAATAGCAGAGGACTCACCCAATACATCACTGGCACATCCCTCCCCACCAACAGTAGTATCTATAAGAGGTACTGCTTCAAGAAGACAATACGTATCTTCAGAGATCCCCACCATTTGTGCCATGTTATGTTCTTGGGCAGGAATTAGAGAAGACTGAAATCCCACACCACCAGTTTCAAGAACAGCTACTTCCCTCCAAACATTCAGTTCTTGAACCAACCTGAGCCACTCTAATGACTACAGTACAGCTACACAGTGATCCCTTTGCACAACAACGGAATTTGTACTTCTTTTTGTCACCGTTATGTTCTTGGCGTGTAAAGCTTGCCTGAAAGTTGAAGACCAGAGTTAGTGAGTCTGGAGGCAGAGGCCTGAAGGTCAAGTCCACAAATCTGGGCCAGTGACCGGCTGTTACAAGCCTGAGAGTCCGGGGCCAAGGACTGTAGCCCCGGCCTGTGGTTGGGGGCTTGTCTATGTGTGAGGGGGTTGGTGGGTGGATGGGAAAGGGATTTGTTTTGTTGTTGCCTCATTTGATTCTGTTGTTGATGATGCCTGTGTTGCATTTTGGATGTGCTATGTTGGCGCTGGAATACGTGGCAAAACTTGTGGGCTGCCCCCAAGCACATTCTTGGATGTGTTGGTTAATGCAAAGAAGGCTTTTCACCATATGTGTGATAGAGAAATCTGAATCTGAAATTGTGTTCAATTTACAGTATTGTACAAAAGTCTTAGGCACATATCTATAGCTAGGGTGCCTAAGACTTTTGCACAGTACTGTAGTAATTTTCCGTATTGTACCCTCCTGTTGATGCAAAACAAATCATGACGTATGTGATGATAAACCTGATATGGGTCTGTATTGTGGGCTGAGAGTGGGAAGGGGAATCATGGATGGGAAAAAGAGAATGGAGAGGAGAGGGAGCAGGAAGGCATTCTGTAATGATCAATAAGCCAATTATTTGGAATCAAATGACCTAGTTTGGTGTCTCAGGGCCGGGTGTGTCTGCACCAGCACAACCAACAACCCCCCCCCCCCCCCCAGCACTACCTGTCCCACACCCCTCCCGTGGTTCTCCACCGTTGCCATTCCCGACATCCTTTGCTGCTGCCAGATTTACAAACTCACTCTTTGCTCCACATTGACAAATACAGTACTGTGAAAAAGTCTTAGGCATCCTTGCAATGTATATGCGCCTGAGGTTTTTGCACAGTGCTGCATGCTTATGTTTTCCTTGTGAATGTTGTGTATCTACTACCATGTGCCAATGATGTTGCAATATGTTTTTCATTGCACGTGTGCATACATGTACTTGTACAGCTGACAATAAACTCAACTTTGACTCCTTACACATACACTGTCAAGTCCTTGCCAACTCCCAGAGGAACAATCTCTGTAGTCCTATCCTTCTTGTAAATAAGAGATTCTACAGATGCTGGAAATCTTGAGCAACATGCACAAAGCGTTACAGTAACTCAGCAAGTCAGCCAACACCTACAGTTTACAGTCAACGTTTTGCCAGGACCCCTCCTTTTTCATGCATGTACCCTTGCAATTTATTCTCTCCAACACAAGCTGATCAACATCCCTTGATGCAGTGAGGCAGCAGAACTAATTGCAATAGCACTTTACCATTCCACATTTGCCCTCTCAAGACCCCTAAGGATCATATACACCTCAGTCCACTATCTGTTTCACAAAACCCTACACAGCACCCTCTCTGAGATCTTTCTCACCCAGGATTCTCCCCTCACTGAAATCTCCTTTTCTTTTGTACATCCCTAGTCCTTAATTTCCTTCCACCTGCCCAGAATCTTCCTCTCCCTCTCAGGCACCACACTTTCACTTTACCCCTTACCCCCAGTTTCCAATACTATATCTTGTCCCCTCCCAACCTCCCACACCTTGCCAGCACTTGCTTCCCAGCCATAAGAAAAACTTCAGCAGAAATGTGTTAACACGAGGAAATCTGCAGATGCTGGAAATTCAAACAACAACACACACAAAATGCTGGTGGAACACAGCAGGCCAGGCAGCATCTATAAGGAGAAGCACTGTCGACGTTTTGGGCTGAGACCCTTTGTCAGGACTGCTGCCTGGCCTGCTGTGTTCCACCAGCATTTTGTGTGTGTTGTTAGCAGAAATGTGTTACCTGTTTCAGGTTCCAACACACAGGATTGAAAAAGACGCAGGCAGTTGTAGGCTCAACCAGCTCTATCAAAGTTTGAAGTATGTATACTTCATACAACCTTGAGATTCGTCTCCTTACAGGCATCCACGAAGCAAAGAACTCCCAAAGAACCCATTAAAAACAAAAGAAGGCCATCAAACACCCAATGTGCAGAGAGAGGGGGGAAAAAAACAGGTTGTGCAAACAATAAAGCAGACAAACAGGTTCTGAGGTATCATGGGCACCATTGAGGGCATCTTCAAAAGCCAGTGCCTCATGAAGGCGTTAGCCATCATTAAGGACTCTTCCCATCCACTGGACGTGCCCTCTTCTCATTACTACCATCAGAGAGGAGGTATAGGAGCTGGAAGAACCACACTCAACATTGAAGTTGAAGTTCAATTGTCCTTCAACGTTACATGAATGCAGCCAAATGAAACAGCGTTCCCCTGGGTTCAAGGTGCAAAATACAGTACCAACAGTCATACACAGCACAAGGCACTTATATGATAGCAGTAAATATAGACACATTAAAAATATAGTGTAGCCAAATCCCTAAGTGTCATGTACTGTAGATTGATGGTGCATGGGTGTTGTCAGCAAAGACAAGCCTGCAGCAGTCTGATCATCGTGCAGTATTGCAGCCACAGATGAATGCAGTCCAGCTTGTCTTCCACCGAGCAATCACTGGAGAGCAGCACCAAAAGGAGGGTTCAACCCTCAACCCAGCATGGACTACAGTGCACCTTCCGTACCTCTGCTCAGACACTGCCTCTAGGGTCTCTCTCCCCTGGGCAGCTCCACTGCCGTAGATCTTGCCAGTGAACCAGTGAACTGGACCTGCAGCATTCCACGTTATCAATGTCCAACAGAATCTTGCAATCTAAGGAACAGGTTCATTCCCTTCTGATTTCTGAATGGTCCATGAACAAAAGAAAGAAAAAGAGATAGAGATAGAGAGAGGGAGAGAGAGAGAGAGAGAGAGAGAGAGAGAGTGAGAGATTTTTTAAATATACAACACCTTGTAAAAGTACTCAGCCCCCACTATTTTCACATTTTACATCTCATTTTCTAAATGTAA
The DNA here is from genome assembly GCF_048418815.1 of Hemitrygon akajei. Taxonomy (NCBI): domain Eukaryota; kingdom Metazoa; phylum Chordata; class Chondrichthyes; order Myliobatiformes; family Dasyatidae; genus Hemitrygon; species Hemitrygon akajei. The sequence continues at coordinate 54,387,042 of NC_133145.1, forward strand.
AATATAATGAGTTAGGATTTTGAGCTAGTCTACAAAACATCGTGCATCATGTCAAAACAAAATTCCAAAATCTGTCAACAACTTATTGAAACTGAATAACCAAAATTGTGACCAATTGTAATTACTATGCTAACTTTCATCAGGGGTAGTTACCTTACCAACTCACTCAATTTGTTGATGTAGAAAACTGGAGGATCACCTGTTTTCAATGAATTCATAAGAATAAATACCACCTCTCTCTGTAAGGTCCAACAGTATGGCAGAATTTCAAAAGACCAAACCAAAATGAAGTCAAAAGAGCATTCAAGACAAGTCGTGGAAATGATAACAGATCTGGGAAAGGGTACAAGACCATCTCAAAGACACTGAACATACTCCGAGATCAGTGCAGCCCACTGTGAAAACGTGGAGGAAATATGAAAGTACAGTCACACTGCCTAGGTCAGGGCTCCCTTCCTAAAAAGTCACTGGAGAAGAATGGCACTTGTAAGAGAGGCTGATGTGACTCCAACAGTCACTTTGAGTGAGCTGCAGAAGTCAATGGCTGCAACTGGAGATGAAGCTCATGACTTCGCAATCTCTAAGGCCTTGTACAAAAAGGGTCTTTATGGAAGAGTGGCAGGGAAAAAGCCCTGGCTAAAAAAAAGGTACAGTATATCATTGACTGTAAAGACTTTGCAAAGCATTACTTAGAAGATATTCTAAAGATGTGCAAGAAGGTCTTATGGCCGGATGAGACTAAAATTGAACTTTTGGCCTCAGCACCAAGAGGCACAAGTTATGTAATTATCGTACTGTGCATCAGCAGGTAACACCGTCCCTACTGTAAAGTATGGTGGAGGTAGCAACATGCTATGGGGATACTTTTCAGCAGCAGGGACTAGAAATCTGATCAAGATTGGTGAGAAGATGTATGCTGCTAAATAGAGAGATCCTCGATAAAATCTGTCAGGAAGCTTAACTGGGGAGGAACTTCATCTTTCAGCAGGATGACAACCCAAAGTACCTTGCCAGAGCAACCATGGAGTGGCTTCAAATGAAGAAAATTGATGTCCTTGAGTGGCCAGTCAAAATCTGACCTTAACCCAATTGAACACCTTGAAGCAAAACTTCAAGATTAATGTCCACCGCAGTTCCCCAACTAACCAGGTACAGCTTGAGCAACTTAGCAAGGAGGAATGGGCAAATCTTGTTTTATCACTTGCAAAGCTAATAGAAATTTATCCAAAAAGACTACTGACTGCAATAACTGCAAGAGGTGGTTCAACCAAGTATTGAGCAAAGGGGGATGAATACTTTTGAACAGCTGCCATTTCTGTTTTTGAATTTTTAGTGTTCATTCTTTACAATATTCCATTTTTGCTTTGGGCTTCACTGTGAATAAAGGAGCATGTGATTCAGAAATAAAAATTCTCAGTTGAATTGATCAAAATCCCTAGTTGTAATACTCATTTATGTGAACAAAGGGTTGGGAACTGAATACTTTTTCAAGGCACTGGATATATTTATATATTATATATAAAGTATATATTTTTATTGTTATTTACAGTAATTTTTTCATTGAGTCAACAGTTGCTGAAAAACAAATTTCACAACATGTATAATGATAATATATCTCATTCCGATTCTATGTACTCAATGCTGCCTGACGTTGACAGAAAGGACATGACCCCAGGCCTTGCTCATAGTGTTGTGCGGTGCCTGACAGGGATCCTATTTCAGAAGGGCTGCTCCCACCAGCTGGATATTGCACAATGCTGACAGTATGATGTTATGATGTGTCACCCACGGGTGGCGGATCCCAGTTCACCCTTCGCTGGTTGATGGAGATGGATTTGCCCTCACTTGCAGAAATAAAAATGTTGTCACGACAACATCGTAGTTCAGGCAATATCTGCCTTAGTATGTTATTCCATGAATATGAGGCAGCAAGATGTCTGCATCACAGGTCAGGATAGGTGCCAATCGACAGCTGCGTATTCCAACTGTTACTACCATCAGGTGCTCAACCAGGCAACAAAAATACTGCTGTAAGAAAATCAGTGTTGAAGTTCTCAAGGAACCTGCAAACTCTTCTTAGACATGCCCTCAGGGTTCCTGGCTGCTCCCAATTAATGAGCTCAATGTCTGGACTGCCCTGAATTTCACCTCAATTAAATTCTGCATTGGGACTTCTGGCTTCTCTACCAGGAATGGTTTGATGAGTACAACCAGCATTGCTGCCATCAGGAAGTACAGGAGCCTTACATCCCACACCACCAGATTCAGGAACAGTTATTACTTCTCAACCATCAGGCTCCTGAACCAGAGTGGATAACTTCACTCATCCCATCACTGAAGTGGATCCCACAAACTATGGAGGCAAGTCCAAGGACTCTACGACTCATGTTCTCAGTATCGCAGGGGTGTCAAACTCATTTTAGGTCACGGGCCGGATTGAGCAAAATGCAGCTTCATGCGGGCCGGATCAATCGGACGCGTGCGAACGCAGCTTTCGTTGCCTCCGTTTTTTCAGCCTGCTCTCATGTGTCTCAGTCTCTGCTATAACTACAAAGTGTTTCACTTTACAAATTCCGTTTCTTATGAAGAAGACTGCCGTGCAAGACTGCTGAATAACCACTAAAAACCCTGAAAACCTGGTACCTGAATAAACTCAGCATTAGCCATATCATACGCCATAGGCGCTTCGATTACTGGGGCCAGCTTTAATAGTAGTTAGATATTATCTCGCGGGCCAAAGATAATTCCACCGCGGGCTGGATTTGGCCCGCGGGCCTTGAGTTTGACATATATGCAGTATCGTTTATTATTTACTTATCCTGTAATTGTTATTATTTTGTTTTGCTTTTTGTATTTGCTCAGATTGTTGTCTTTTGCACATTTGTTGTCTGTCGTCTTTGTTTGTGTTTACTTTTTCATTGATTCTATTGTATTTCTTTGTATCTACTGTATATGCCTGCAAGAAAATGAATCTCAGGGTAGTATATGGTGACAGATACATACCTCAATAAATTTATTTTGAACATTGAAATCTAGGAGCTATCAACTCCAAGTATGGATTAGACAGGAAAATTTACCCTGCCTCAAGAGCACAGAAACAACTTTTTTATCCCAAAGACTGCAGACAAACAAAAAGTTTGAGACATGCAGTACATAACGGGCGGTGGAAGAGATCCATTGTTACTGATAACAATGACATATGAATTCTGTAGCACTGTTAACTGCCATGTATGACACTTAACAGTGCTGAAGTACACATGAAAGCGTACTTCAGGCTGAGGGTAGCAGACACCAACAGAATCAACAAACTCATTCGTAAGGCCAGTGATGTTGTGGGGGTGGAACTGGACTCTCTGACGGTGGTGTCTGAAAAGAGGATGCTGTCCAAGTTGCATGCCATCTTGGACAATGTCTCCCATCCACTTCATAATGTACTGGTTAGGCACAGGAGTACGTTCAGCCAGAGACTCATTCCACCGAGATGCAACACTGAGCGTCATAGGAAGTCATTCCTGCCTGTGGCCATCAAACTTTACAACTCCTCCCTTGGAGTGTTAGACACCCTGAGCCAATAGGCTTGTCCTGGACTTATTTCCACGTGGAATAATTTACTTATTATTATTTAATTATTTATGGTTTTTGTATTGCTATATTTCTACACTATTCTTGGTTGGTGCGACTGTAACGAAACCCAATTTCCCTCGGGATCAATAAAGTATGTCTGTCTGTCTGTATTAAGGACAGAGGGGCTGTTGGAACGATGGCATCGAACACCTCAATGAAGAGTTGGTCATTAGCACAAGAATTCTTAATTGCATTCCACTCCATGCTATCCGGTTCTAAGGCATACTCAACTCAGAGGGAACTGCCTAGAAAGACATCAAAAGCAAGAGTATTGAGAGCCAAGAGTAAACCACAATGAATGGTCAGTTGAAGTAATCTGCTCACATACCACAATATCTGCAGATGCTGGAATCCAAAGCAACACACAAAACAAAGTGCTGGAGGACCTCAGCAGGCCAGGCAGCAGCTATGGAAAAGAGTAAACAGTCAGCAACGTTTTGGGCTGCAACCCTTCATATCAGGACTGAATGAAATGGGGTGGGGCAGAGGTTCAAAATGCTGACAACAATTCTCCCCCCCCCCCCCCCACAAATGCTGCTTATTCACTGAGTTAAATCAGCAGATTGTTCTTTATTCCATCATGTCCTGATGAAGGGTTTCGGCCTAAAACGTCGACTGTTTTATCATGCATATCATCAAGATGGCGGCGCGACGACGCAGGGCGCAGCGGCCACTCCAGTAAGGAATATCCGTTATCTGTAAGTAGGGGCCGTGCACAATCCTGATTTGATTGAGACGGATGTGTGAAGCACGGAGGAACATCTGGCGAAACTTCTGACATGCCTGTGCTGCTGACGCTGCTACTGAGCGATCGGAGAGATCTCCAGAGAGGAAGGCCCCGAATCCTCGGCTTTGCCTGTTGCTTGGTGGCCGGAGCCGGGGTTGAAGCACTCGGCAGAGATGGTGCTCGGTGCTCGGTGTCGGAAGGCTGGTCGGAGGCACGAAGTTGTCGGAAGTTTTCGGACGGACTCACAGTTGGCTGTGCTCGGGTGCTTCCAGAGGCTGCATCGGGGAGTTTTGCCACGTTGGAGGTTTCTTCCTTCTGCCATCTGCGTGAGATGATGGGCTATCTGGGACTTTGAGACTTTTTTTTTACCATGCCCATGGTCTGCTCTTATCAAATTATGGTATTGCTTTGCACTGTTGTAACTGTATGTTATAATTATGTGGTTTTTTGGTCAGTTAGTCTTGGTCTGTCTTGTGTTTATGTGATATCATACTGGAGGAACATTGAATTTCCCCTTGGGGATGAATAAAGTATCTATCTATCTATCTATCTATCTATCTGTTTACTTTTTTCCATAGGTGCTGCCTGGCCTGCTGAGTTCCTCCAGCATCTTGTGCGTTTTCTTATATAGTTTGTGCTTTGGAGGGCTATTGAATCAGAATCAGAATTAGTATCACTGATATATGTCGTGTAAGCAAACAATCTGTGGGTCACTGGAAAAAAATGATATATGGTGAAACGTTTATAAAAGTCATCCTGCCCAACATTGGATAATAACAGCAGAGCCGACTGCTCTGAAATTCACAATCAGAAATTCCCAGTATTTTGAAGACAGTGCAGTTGCTGGAATCTGGATAACAGGCTGGAGGCTGGAGGCCATCAGCAGATCCAAGCAGCATTGTAGGGTGGGGGAGAGTGGGAAGGATGATTCAAAAGGGTGTCAACAATTCTTTTCTCCCCACAGATGCAGCTTGACTCACTGAGTTAATTCAGCAGATTGTTCTTTATTCCCAGTGGACTGCCATGTTATGGTGACACAATTCTACATCTGCTGATGTATTTAGTAGTCTCTATACCTATGTCAAATGGTTGTTGTGAGCCATCTAGTGTGGTAGTGCAGTAGGTGGTGCTTTTAGCTACCACTGCTGGCTAGCAGTCTTGTGAAAAGGAGGGCTGAATGTATAAGTCCCTCCCCGCCAGTACATTGCCTCTCCAACAGCAAGCCTCCTCGCTGGTGGCACACGGAAAGTGAACTCCATTCGGACTCGGGCTGAACTACAGAGGGCGGGGAGGAGTTCTGGCCCCTGCACACATAGCACGCAGACCCACCGGTGTGTGGACACATCCTGGTGTGCGTGAACAAGATCTCCAGCTGTTGTTAAACAGACCCACTGCCTTGTGGACAGCCTCAGCAGAGACGAAGGGTATGGGAGTAAACGCAGACCGAAAATCTGGAGTGGAGCCGCAAAGGGGCTAGATGTCATTGAACATCTTTCTGGCAGCTCCTGCAGCCAAGCTGGTGCCAAATGTATTGTTTCACTTTCCTTTGGACTACACAGATGAGACTGAGTTGGGGGGGGGGGGGTGGAATCTTGACGACGGGGCATCTCAGGATCTCCATACCTTCCACTCAGGTTTGCGCCATAACGAACAGACTGACCAATAACGCACACTCCGTTGCCCTTCGAGACAGACAGAACCTGTAGCTCTGAGATGGCTACCCATGACCATTTTAATATAGCAATCACAAAGAGGTCCTCCTTGCTGTCTGTCACAAGAATTGTCCTCACCACAACTTCCCCCTCTCAATGGCCAGAGAGTAGCTTCCCAAATTACAGTGTGGATTTCATTAGATTAGAGATATTAATGGAAATTATCTTCACTCCTAGGTACATGCATGGAGCAGCATGCTAATACTATACATGGCTTTTTTTTTTACTTCCCTAGAACCTTTGACTCTATCAGTCAGGCTCTGTCAGGCCTAGAGTAAGTCAAAAGCAAAGTACATATTTGTAAGCATATACTACCTTGGGATTCATTTTCTTGCAGGTATTTACAGGAAAAATAAAGAAATGAAATGGCCTTTGTGAAAATTTGTACATAAACAATGACTGACAAACAAAAAAAGCAGATTAAAGCAAGGATGTAATGCTGAGGGTTTATAAGGCATTGATCAAATTGTATTTGGAGAATTATGAGCAGTTTTGGACCCCATACCTAAGAAAAGATGTGCTGGCCATTGGAGATGGTGCAGAGGAGGTCCACAAGAATGATCCCAGGCATGAAAGGGTTAATGTATGGGAGCATTCAATGTCTCTGGGCCTGTACCTGCTGGAGTTTTGAAGAATAGTAGTGGTATTGTGGGGACTGCATTTCATTGAAACTTAACAAATATTGAAATGCCCACATAGACTGCACGTGGCCAGGATGTTTTCCTATAGTAGGAGAATCTAGGTCCAAGGGGCACAGCCTCTAAATAGAAGGGCATCCCTTTAGAACAGAGGTGAGGAGGAATTTCTTTAGCCAGAAGGTAGAGAATCTGTGGAATTCATTGCCATAAATACCAGTGGGGGCTAAGTCATTAGGCATAAAGTGGAGGTTGAAAGGTTCTTGATTAGTAAGGGCTAGGGCACCAGAGGTTACAGGGAGAAGGAGAATGGGCTTGAGAGAGAAAATATGTCAGCCATGATCGAATGGCAGAAAGGGCAGAATAACCTAATTCTGCTCCTAAGTCTTACGGTCAAGTGAAACTAGGAAGAATGCTCTTTTATAGTTGGCTTATCTCAAAAGTTCTTACATCCACTATATGATGTCATGCAAGCTGCACACCAAGCAGTTGACCTGCCAAAGACCGAACTTTACTACAGATTAGAATCAACTTCCCAACAATTTTCTCAATAGTTTTCCACCACAAAACTGCAGCTTATCTTCAACAAGTATTCCACTGAGAGGAGCTAGTTTGTCTACAAGACAAACGTAAATTTGTTCATCCGACATTGCCACCAAATCCACTCCAACCTCAGTTAAGAGACCGTGGAAAATGTTGTCCATATTTGTGCACCTCAGAGCCACACTTTCAGTGAGAAAGACATTGATTTATTTGTTTGAGTTACAGCATGGTATAGGCCCTTCGAACCCTTGAAATGCGCTACCCAGCAAACCCCAGATTTAATCCTAGCCTAATCATAGGACAATTTACAATGACCAGTTAACCTACCAACCAGTACGTCTTTGGACCGTGGGAGGAAACTGGAGCACCTGGAAGAAACACACACAGTCCTGGGAAAATGTACAAACTCCTTACAGGCAGTGGCAGGAACTGAACCCAGGTTGCCAGTACTATAAAGTGTTGTGCTAACCAGTCTGCTACGGTGGGTAGAGTTGAAGTCTGAGGAGTTGTTTGAAAAGAAGAAGGGATTGTTAGGGCCAGTGGGTGAAAAGATCAAAGGGGAAAAAAAGGAAAGAGCATGAAAATAATAGTTAGGGATTCTGTGCAGAGGATTGGAGGAAAGAAGGCGGGGAAAAAACAGGTGGGAAAGGACAGGGTGAGAAAGAACATAGGTGGAGAAGGTCAGGTGATGGCAAGGACCACTGTGAGAAGGTTGGGTCTGGAATAAGACCATAAGATATAGGAGCAGAATTAGTCCATTCAGCCCATCAAGTCTGTTCTGCCATTCCATCATGGCTGATCCCAGATCCCACACAACCCCATATACCTGCCTTCTTGCCATATCCTTTGATGCCCTGAATGATCAGGAAATAATCAACTTCTGCCTTAAATTTACTCATGGACTTGGCTCCACCGTATTCTGTTGCAGAGCATTCCACAGATTTACTACTCTCTGGCTAAAAAAATTCCTCCTACCTCTGTTCTCGAAGTTCGCCACTCAATATTGAGGATACCCCCTCTAAATCTGGATAATCCCACCATAGGAATCATCCTCTCCACATCCACCCTATCCAGTTCTTTCAACATTCTGTATGTTTCAATGAGATCCCCCTGCATTCTTCTAAATTCCAGAGAGAACAGGCCCAAAGTTGCCAAATGCTCCTCATATGTTAACCCCTTCATTCCGGAATCATCCTTGTGAACCTCCTCTCCAATGACAACACATCCTTTCTGAGATATGGGGCTCAAAACTGTTGACAGTACTCCAAGTGTGGCCTGACTAGTGTCTTATAAAGGTTCTTGATGGGCGGAGAGGACAATGGGAGAATAGGGGTGGGCACTGGGCAGTGGTGGAAGGACATGGATGGGAAGGAAGGTGGATTAAGCGATAGGATGAAGAAGGATGGGGGGGTGAAGGAATACTGGGGTATGTCAATCAGTAGAGTTAAGGTGGCAACAAACAAGTGATAAGAGGCATAGAGGATGAGAAGGAAAGAGAAGAGGGGTGGATGAGGCAGAGGAAGGTGGTCACAGGAGGATGAGAAGGAAAGAGAAGAGGGGTGAATGAGGCAGAGGAAGGTGGTCACAGGAGGATGAGGGCAAGGGGAAGGTCAGGAGGGGCAAAGAGAAGGGTAGGAAGGGGGCAAGTAGAAAATGTGGGATGGGGCAAGAGGAAAGGCAGGAGGATGGCAAAGGAGGGTGTGTGATGGGCAACAGGCAATGGGAAGCTAAAAATAACTGCTGCTGAGAGCAGCTCGGAACCTTGGGACTGCAATTAACCTGGACAACGGCGTCACTCGACAGCTGCTGGGGCTCCGTTCACCATGCGATCTGTGTTGCTGAGGCTCCCAACTTTCGGCCGGCGATGGTACTGCGGACCGGTGCCCGGGACTCCGGCCGCCTGCCGCTCGATTCGGACCGTGGATCTGCGCAGCGACACGGTGACTAGCCCGAGCTCGGCCATGCGGGCGGCAATGGCTTGCGCCAGAGTCGGCGATGATGTGTACGGCGAAGACCCGACTGTAAACGGTAAGGAAAGACCGGGGATACGGCCTAGCCTGCGGAACAGCCGGGGGAGGGGGAGAGGAGGAGGGGGGAAAGGGGGAGAGGAGGAGGGGGGAGAGGGGGAGAGGAGGAGGGGGAAAGGGGGAGAGGAGGAGGGGGGAAAGGGGGAGAGGAGAGAGGGGAGGAAGGGGGAGGAGAGAGGGGAGGGGGGGAGGAGAGAGGGGAGGAAGGGGGAGGGGAGGAAGGGGGAGAGGAGGAGGGGGAGGAGAGGGGGAGAGGAGGAGGGGGAGGAGAGAGGGGAGGAAGGGGGAGAGGAGGAGGGGGGAGGAGAGAGGGGAGGGGAGGGGGAGAGGGGGAGGAAGGGGAGAAGGAGGGGGTTGCTTGATGGAGAGGGAGGGGAGATCAATAGGGTGAGGGGGAAGGGGAGGGGAGAGGGGAGGATAGGGAGGGGAGGAAGAGGGAAAGGGGGAGTAGGGAAGAGGAGGAAGAGTTGGAGGATGGGGAAGGTGAGAGAGGATGGGGAGGCGGGGAGAGGGGTGGGAGGGGTAGAGGGTGAGGGCAGAGGGATGTAAAGGTGCAGGAGAGGGCTTAGGGCAGGGAGAAAAATAAGATGGTATGTGATGGGGTAAAGATGCAGGGATTTCTGAGGTTTCGAAATTGACAGTGATAATGAGGGAATGAACTGGGGTAGGGTTCAGATTTGGGAAAGGGGATGTGTGAGAGGAATGGTGGTGGAAGAGGAGAGGAGATAGAGAGTGGAAGGAATAGGATGAAGGAGAGTATGAAGAAGGTTAAGGTGGGAGGATGTGAGAGGGAAAGTGGTGGCAGAAGAAGTGATGAGGATGAGCTGTGGATGTGAGAGAAAGGCCAGTAGACTAAAGGAAGATGGTGAGGGGTGTATTGGAAGTTGCTGTAGGGATAGAGAGAGGGGAGCGGAGCGTGAGAGTATTTGTGTGGGGAGCAGGCAGGAAAGTGATGAGTTGAGAATGGGAGGAGCTTTGGAGTGAAGGAATGGCAAAAAAAAAGTGGCAGCAAGTTCTGCAAAGTTGGTTCAAACAAGGTACTCTGCTAACACCAGTAGACCTTGGAGAATATTCTTCAATCTGCTGCATTACAAGCTATTGAACTGTTTACAGAATAGACAAAAAGCTGTTAAAATAAGTGACACAAAATAAGGTGGTAAGGTTCAACCACAAAGGTTATTGCTGAAAAAATATAAGCTCGTGGTTTAAGAAGTAATATTTGTCAAGGATAGAAAATTGGTTGGCTAACAGGAAACAGCAATGGGTATAAATATAAACACCAAATGCTAGCATAACTCAGCAGGCCAGACAGCATCTATGGAAGGAGGTAGTGACGACGTTTTGGGCCGAAACCCTTTAATCAGAAACCCTCCTGATGAAGGGTTTTGGCCCGAAATGTCGTCACTACCTCCTCCCATAGATGCTGTCTGGCCTGCTGAGTTCTGCCAGCATTTGGTGTTTTTATTTATTTCCAGCATCTGCAGATTCACTCGTGTTGCCCATGGGTATAAATATGTCTTTTTTCTGGTTGGCAATATTTAACTAGTGGTGTGGCTCAGGGCACAGTACTGGGTATCACTATTTTCAATTTTTATAAATGACTATTTTGAAGGTTCCAAATATAATGGTGCTAAGTTTTGTTGATAACGCAAAGATAATTAGCAAAGTCATGAAGAGGATATTAAGAGGCTCCATTAGAATGGCATTGGTTAACAGAGTTGACAAGGATCTTGCAAATTGAATAAAATGTGAAAAATGTGAGGTTGTCAATGTTAGCAATTATTAAGATAACTAATGTAATATTATACACTCATTGGCCATTTTATTAGACACACCTTACTCCTTGTTAATGCAAATATCTAATCAGCCAGTTGGATGCATAAAAGCAGGCAGACATGGTCAAGAGGTTCAGCTGTTGTTCAGACTAAACATGAGGAATGAGGAAGAAATGTGATCCAAGTGACTTTGTCTGTGGACTGATTGATGGTACCATACGGGGTGGTTGGATTATCCCAGAAACAGGTAATTTCCGAGGATTTTCATATGGAACCATTTCTAGGTTTTATAGAGAATGGTGTGGGAAAAAAAATGCAGGATGAGGTGCAATTCTACGAAAATGTCTTGTTAATAGTGAGGTCAGAGAAGAATGGCCCAACTGGTTCAAGTTGATAGGAAGGTGACGGTAACTCAAATAACCACTGGTTACAACAATGGTGTGCAGAGCAGCATCTCTGAACACACAACACATTGAAACTTGAAGTGGATGGGCTACAGCAGCAGAAGACCACCCTGGGTCCCACTCCTGGTCATTATAAAGTAGACACTGAGTATAGGGAAATTAAATATAGAAGCTCTAAGATTAACCTTCAATTATGTAGGGCATTTGTAAAAGCATATCTGGAATACTGTACATTATTTGTATTCTTATTCAAGTTTTCTTAAATAATTACTGAATTGAAAGCTGGTTTACTAGAGTAGTACCTGGCATAGGTGTCTTGTTAAATTAGGCTAGACATATCAGCTGGAGCTTAGCAAAGTGAAATATCCAAGAGACCAAGGGGTCTTGCTAGGGTGGAAACAAAGAGGATCTCTTTATAAATGTGGGACTCTCAAACAAGAGGTCTCTGTTTAAAAATAAGTTCAGAGTAGAGGTGTGTGAAGTTATCTAGATTTATTCAGAAGCCTGATGGTTGTAGGATAAAAACTGTTCCTGAGCCTGGTGGTGTGGGAACTCAGGCTCCTGTAACCTCTTGCCCAAAGATAAGAAAGAGAAGAGAGTGTTTCAAAACACAAAAATACAACTGCAGATGCTGTGGATCAAAGAATACGTACACAACGCTGGAAGAACTCAGCAGGTCAGGCAGCATCTGTGAGAAAAGAATAGCCAACGTTTCGGGCCGAGACCCTTCATCAGGAATGGGGGGGGAGAGAGGGCCAAGGCCCAGTAATAGAGATAGGGGAGGGGGAAGGGCTAGAGGCGCCAGGTGGAAAACCAATCAGAGGAAAGATAAGGGGGGGGAGGGGATAAGCATGAAAGAACTGTAGAGATAAAGGAGCAGAAAGTTGAAAGGGGAGAGAGGCAGAGAGGGACCTGGGATAGGGGGAGGGGGAGAGAATTACCAGAAATTGGAGAATTCAATGTTCATACCACCAGACTGGAGGCTACCCAGATGGTAGATGAGGTGTTGCTCCTCCAACCTGAGTTTGGCCTCATCATGGCAGTAGAGGAGGCCATGTATGGACATATCTAGATGGGAATGAGAGGCAGAGTTGAAGTGGGTGGCAACCGGGAGGTCCTGTCTGTTGTGACGGATGGAGCGGAGGTGCTCGACGAAGCGGTCCCCCAATCTGCGTCGGGTCTCACCGGATGCAATAGACAACTCCAGCAGACTCGCAGGTGATGTGTTGCCTCACCTGGAAGGACTGTCTGGGGCCCGGAATGGTGGTAAGGGGGGAGGTGTGGGGACAGGTGTAGCATTTACGCTTACAGGGATAAGTGCCAGGTGGGAGTTCTGTGGGGAGGGACGTGTGGACCAGGTAGTCGCGGAGGGAACGATCCCTGCGAAAAGCTGAGAGGGGTAAGGAGGGAAAGATGTGCTGGGTGGTGGGGTCCTGTTGAAGGTGGCAGAAGTTGCGGAGGATAATGTGTTGGATCCGGAGGCTGGTGGGGTGGTAGGTGAGGACAAGGGGAACCCTGTCCCTGTTGTGGTGACGGGAGGATGGGTTAAGGGCTGAAGTGCGGGAAGTGGAGGAGATGCGGGTGAGGGCATCTTTGATGACGCCAGAAGGGAAACCACAATCCTGAAAGAAAGAGGACATTTGAGAAGTCCTGGAATGGAAAACCTCATCCTGGGAGCAGATGCGGTGGAGACGGAGGAACTGGGAATAGGGAATGGCATTTTTGCATTGGGCAGGGTGGGAAGAGGTATAGTCAAGATAGTTATGGGAGTCAGTGGGTTTGTAGAAGATGTCAGTGGATAGTCTGTCTCCGGAGATGGAGACTGAGAGATCAAGAAAGGGGAGAGAAGATGGACCAAGTGAATTTAAGGGCTGGGTGAAAGTTAGAAGCAAAGTTGATGAAATTGACGAGCTCAGCATGGGTGCAGGAAGCAGCACCAATGTAGTCGTCAATGTAGCGGAGGAAAAGTTGGGGCGTGGTGCCAGTATAGATTTGGAGCATAGACTGTTCCACATAACCCACAAAGAGGCAGGCATAGCTGGGGCCCATGCGAGTGCCCATGGCTACACCCTTGATCTGGAGAAAGTGGGAAGAACCAAAGGAGAAGTTATTGAGAGAACAAGCTCCGCCAACCGGAGAAGTGTGGTGGTGCTGGGGAACTGGTGGGGTCTGTTATCCAAAAAGTAATGGAGGGCTTTGAGGCCTTCTTGATGTGGGATGGAGGTGTATAAGGATTGAACATCCATGGTAAAAATGAAGCGGTCGGGGCCGGGGAATTGGAAGTTATTGAGAGTGTTTCATGCAGCAAGATGGGAGCATTGGCATTTCAGGAAAATATTGTCAGAAGATTCTGATGAATTTCAGTGTTAAGGAAATGGAGCTGGAACTGGATGAACTTCAGATCATTCATGAGTCTAAGGGGTTGATCGACTGGACACACAGGGATGTAGTTGCACCAAAGGTGCAGGATATGGGTAACTGGGTAACCGTCAGCAGGGGGAAAAGGGATAGGCAGAATATCCCTGTGGTCGTTCCCCTCAACAACAGGTATACTGCTTTGGATACTGATAGGAAGGAGAGGAAAGCCACAGTGGTCAGGTCTCTGTCTCCGTGGCTCAGAAGGGAAGAGGATAGAAGACGTGAGCTGTTGTGATAGGGATTCTCTGGTTAGGGGAAACAGATAGGAGGTTCCATGGACGAGAATGAGATTCCCAGATGGTATGTTGCCTCCTAGTGCCAGGGTCAGGGGAATTTCAGATCGAGTCCACAGAATTCTTAAGTGGGAGAGTAAGCAGCCAAAGTGTACCAACAACATAGGTAGGAAGGGTGATGAGGTCTTGCAAAGTGAGTTCAGGGAGCTAGGTGCTAAGTTAAAGGGCAGAATCTCCAGGGTTGTGATCTCAGGATTGCTACTCAGGTCACATGCTAGTGAGGCCAGAAGTAAGAAGATCATACAGTTTAACATGTGGCTAAGGAGGTTGGTGCAGGAAGGAGAAGTTCAGATTTTTGGACCATAGGGCTTTCTTCCAGGGAAAGTGAAAGCTGTACAGAAGGGATGGTTTCACCTGAACTGGAGGGAGAGGGGGCTAATATCCTTGCGGGAAGGTTTGTTAGTGCTGTATGGTGGGGGTGGGGGTGTTGTGGGGATGAAATTAGAGGTGCAGGGGGATGGGGAACCAGAGTGTCAAAGCATATAATGGAGTGGTTCTGGAAAAAGGTGTGGTTAAGCCTGTGTACAAAGTCAGGAATCGAAAGGTTGAGCGTGGTGGGACTAATTTTAATGCAAGGAGTATTGTAGAAAAGGCAGATGAGCTTAGGGCATGAATCACCATGTGGAATAATGACGTTGTAGTCATTAGTGAGACTTAGGAACAGGAGGGGCAGGACTTGCAGCTTAATGTTCCAAGGTTCTGCTGTTTTAGACATTATAGAGCGTGAGGGAATAAAGGAGGAAAAGTGGCATTACTGGTCAGGGGAAAATGTCACAGCAGTGCTCAGACAGGACAAACTGGAGAACTCGTCTGCTAAGGCTATACGGGTGGAAATGAGGAATAAGAAAGCGATGACTATGTTAATGTGATTATATTATCGACCACCCAACAGTCCACGGGACTTGGAGCAAATTTGTAGTGATCACTGACTATTGCAAGAAACGTAAGATTGACATAGTAGGTAATTTTAACTTACCACATATTCACTGCAATTCCCATACTGTAAAAGGGCTGAATGGAATAGAGTTTGTCAAATATGTTCAGGAAAGTTTCCTTCATCAGTACACAAAAGTTTCCAGTTAGAGAGAATGCAATACTAGATCTTCTTTTAGAGAATGAGACAGGGCAGGTGACAGAAGTCGGTGTAGGGGAACACTTTGCACCCAGTGATCACAATGCCAATAGTTACAAGATAATTATGGGGAAGGATAGGACTGGTCCTTAGGTCAAGATTCTAAATTGGAGAAAGGCCAATTTTGATGGTATCACAAAGGATCTGGCAAATGTGGATTGGGACATATTGTTTTCTGGCAAAAATGAACTTGGTAAGAGGGAGGCCTTCAAAAGCAATATTTTGAGAGTATAGTGTTTGTCCATTCCTGTCAGAATGAAGGGCAAGGATAATGGGTTTAGGAAATCTTGAATTTTGAGAGCTATTGAAGTTCTAGTTGACAAAGAAGGAGGTACATAGCAAGTATAAGCAGAAGGGAGCAAACGAGGACTTGAGATTAAGAAGCGCAAGAGAACACTAAAGAAGCAAATCAGGAGGGCTAAAAGAAGTGTTACGTGACCACAGTTTCGTTCACTTTAAAACGCCTGGATGAGACGGGACTATGACGTCAGTATAACAAGCTGTGGCAGACCGCTGGGACTTGGAGAGAAAGAGTGTGGAAACTTTGGATCGCAAGCTGCTGGTAGTAGCTTGCTGCAACAATGGGTAAAGTCTGATACCTTCCCATGCCCAAAGGATTGGGTTGATTAACAGCACACCGTGCACCTTGGATGTGTGACTGTCACTTCATATGATCCATACGAGGATTTTGTTGGAGTATTCTGTAGCGACCATTTTTGTTAACCCTTACATGGTTTCAGGTATGTTATGTGGTAACCACTTATGCTAAGGAATATTCCGTGACTATCACCTTGTGATATTTCTACGTGGATTTCGGGATGACTCGATGGATAAGATCTTCGGTGACTGTTACTTTGTTTTCCCGGCAGGGAACCTGTGGAATTCTTCGTGATCGCCTCCTCTCTTCATTTTAACATGGATTTACCAGTCCCTCCCCTCACTTTGTGGATTACTGGACCTTTCTAGTTTGCCATCTTAAGACTTTAAGAACTGTTCCTAAACTTGACAGTTTGGGAGCCACACACGCATAACACTAAGAAATCTGCAGATGCTGGAAATTCAAGCAACACACACAAAATGCTGGTGGAACACAGCAGGCCAGGCAGCATCAATAGGAAGAAGCACTTCAGGACCTGAAGGACGAAGGGTTTCGGCCTGAAACGTCAACAGTGCTTCTTCCTGTAGATGCTGCCTGGCCTGCTGTGTTCCACCAGCATTTTGTGTGTGTTGCATGCATAACACTGTTAACTTCCGTTTATTTAATTTAATTTTCTTCATTTTTGAGTGGATACTAATAAACATAGCTGTTTAACATCAGAAGCTGGATCAACTCAGCAGGTCGGGCAGCATCTGTTGAAATGAGCAGTCAACGTCTCGGCCCGAAACATTGACTGCTCATTTCAACGGATGTTGCCCAACCTGCTGAGTTGATCCAGCTTGTTTGTACGTCTTGATTTGACCACAGCATCTGCACTTTGTGTACTTTGTGTTTTCAATTTGTGATCTATAGCTGCTGGCACGTACCAGAAGACATAAGGTTGCTCTAGCAGACAAGGTGAAAATGATTTTCTCCAGTCCCACTAGAAATTCTTCAAATTGTCTGTCATTGATGACCTGTTGGATTTGTGGACCAACAAAAATGCTTTCCTTAATTTTGGCATCAGTTATTCTAGGAAACATCTGTCTCAAAATTCTTCATAGAAATTTTTGTGTCTGGTGATAGCAAATTCCATCCTTACAGTCCTGAACCCAATAATTATTACTAATACCTGTCCTGCCATGCAGCAGCTTAGCCATCCAGCCTAAGCATGCCTGGACAAGTGCGTGATCGGGAAATTTCATGGTGATTTTCATGATCAGTAGCCAAAAGTTCATAAGGTACACCTAAAGGTATTCAGGAAGCAAAATCTTTGTCGTACAGTGTTATGTAGGTATGTAGATCACAGGTTCCCAACCTGGGATGCCCGCACCCCCAGGAGGTGCGAGATGGAATTTCAGGGGGTGCGACAAAGAGTGGCTTGTGTGCTTGAGTGACAAGTCACGAGTCATCACTCAGCCAGCTGCCAGTGTACCTTGAGAAGTGGTAGTAATGTTTGTCCCAAGCACACTCCAGTCTCCCGCTGCCCGATTTAGCGTTGAGGATTCTCATCAGTGTTACCTGGGAGTTACACCTCAGAGTTGAGGAGTCTCATCAATTTACTGTTTACAATTTTTTCTGAATAAATTAGAATCTAATTGCTCAATTTATATTTGCATTTTATGCACTGAGTTAAAAGCTTATTTTTTTAAGTTTAATTTGTTCACCTGCAGTATTGTATGTGGTTCAATAATTAGAAATTAGACTTCTTCATCTTCAAATGTGATATTACTTTTGTTGGGGGTGTGAACATTAATCAAACATTTCCTAGGGGTGTGGGGCATAGAAAAGGTTGGGAACCACGGATTTAGATAGATATGGACAGATTAAGGACAGTTAATATGGTATTGTGCATGGTAGGTCATATCAAACCATTCTTATAGAGTTTTTTGAGAAAGTTGCCAGAAAAGTTGATGAAAGCAAGGCAGTGGATGTTGTCTCCATGGACTTTAGAAAAGCTTTTGACAAGGTCTCACATAAGATCTTGGTCAAGAAGATTCAGTCACTTGGCATTAGGGACGACATTGTAAATTTGATTAGATACTGGTTTTACAGGAGAAGCCATAGAGTGGTGTTAGATCTCTGCTGCTCTGACTGGATGCCTGTGATTACTGGGGAGCCACAGGGATTGTTGCTGGGTCCGTTGTTATTTGTCATCTATAGCAACGACCGGAATGATAATGTGGTAAACTGGATTAGCAAATTTGCAGATGACACCAAGACTGGTGGTGTGGTGGACAGCGAGCAAGACAAACAAAGCTTGCAGTGGGATCTGGACCAGTGGGGGGAAATGGGCTGTAAAATAGCAGATAGAAATTTAATGCAGGCAAGTATGAGGTGTTAGTTGGGTTAAGTTGTTGTCTGATCTTAGCAATTTACTTGGTGTCACACTTTGGGAGGACTTACGCAGTGAGCCATAGGGCACTGACAACTACAGTAGACCAGGTGGATCTGGGAATGCAGATAAGATACATAATTCCTTGAAAATAGTGTCACAGGTGGATAAGGTTGTAAAGAAATATGTTATGTTGAAGTTGTATGAGACGTTAGTGAGGCCTTATTTGGAGAATGATGTGCAGTTTTGGTCAACTCCCTACAGAAAAGATGTCAATAAGATTGTAAATTTTCTTGGCACTTTTTCAAGGATGTTGCCAGGACTCAAGGACCTGAGTTATAGGGAAATCTGGATAGATGCGGACTTTATTCCCTATAGTGTAGGAGAATGATGGGATATTTGACAGAGGTATGCAAAATTACGAGGGGTATAGATAGGGTAAATGCAAGCGGGCTTTTCTCACTAAGGTTGGGTGAGACTAGAACTGCAGGTCATGCATTAAAGGTGAAAGGTGAAATGTTTAAGGGGAACATGAGGGGGAATTTCTTCAGTCAAAGTGAGTTGAGAGTGTGGAACAGGCTGCCAGCAGAAGTGGTGGATACAGGTTCAATTTCAACTGTTAAGAGAAATCTGGATAGGTATATTATGGGAGGTGTATGATCCAGGTGCAGGTCAGTCAGTCTAGGCAGATAAATAGTATAGCTCAGACTGTTTCTGTGTTGTAGTGTTCTATGACTCTATAACTGACTGACTCCTGATCTGAAAGTAACAAATAGAAAAAGGATACTAAGACCTAGACAACATAATTCACGACATACATTGGTGATATTAAACCTGATTCTGATTCTGAGATTATCAATCCTGATGAAGGGTCATGGCCCGAAACATCCATAGATTCATTTCCATAGATGCTGCTTAGCCTGCTGAGTGAGTTCCCCCTGGTGGGGGGGGGGGGGTGTGTGTGTGTGTGTGTGTGTGTGTGTGTGTGTGTGTGTGTGTGTGTGTGTGTGTGTGTGTGTGTGTGTGTGTGTGTGTTGCTCTGAATTTCCAGCATCTGCAGAATCTCTTGTGTCACTGATATCTAAACAGTTCTGTACTTGCATGGATATAGCTCTGGGTATAATCTCATGAAAGTTTTATCTGTGGGTAGCAATGAGCTTCCTTAGGCAAATAAGTATCACACTTTTGTCATTTGCAGAAGCAGATAATTTAACTTTAATGATGTGCTGAAAGGTAGATAATTGAAAACATTAGCCTGCTTTGAAAGGTTGCAGTTTTAATTGACTGATCATGTTGCTAACATGTTTGTGGTTTCAGATGCCATTTTTATCTCTGACCAGCATGAGGTGTAATAGTGTGGTGCTTAATTTGCTACTATCCAGAACCATCTTTCAAAGCTTACTATTTCAGCTGTGGAATTTGAATTCAAACAACTATGTAATTCCTAGAGTTTTAAAGGTATAGCTTGCAGAAGTCACAAAGCTATTAGAACAGGAACAAAAAGCAATCACAGGGAAGATTGAACAACAGCAGGGATTACAATAGATCCTGTTATATTATTGTAACATTAAATAAGACCATAACCCATAGGAGCAGAATTACACCATTCAGCCCATCAAGTCTGCTCTGCCATTCCATTCTGACTGATTTATTACCTCTCCCAGCTCCATTCAACTGCCTTCTCCTCATAATCTTTGGCTCCTTACTAACCAGGAACCTCCCATCTAGTTCCTATTAACGTCCCATCTATTTCCTTGACAGCATGGGAGTTCCAGCCAATGTGGAAAGTTGAATCACCTACTATCACAACATTATGCTTCTTGCAACAGCCTGCAACTTCTCTACAAATTTGTTCCCCTAAATCCCACGGACTATTCAGCGGTCTATAATATAGACCCATTAATGTGGTCATACTTTAATGTACCACCCATAAAGCCTCACTACTGTGACATTTTACTTGACTACTATTATCACCATTTCCCCTTTAATCCCTCCTACTGCCTGCCCTGTCTCTCCTGCAACAAAATCTCACTAGCAGCTACAGTATCATAATTTCATGTGTTGATCCATGCCCTGAACTCCTCTGCCTGTCCTACAATGCTTGCATTGAAATACATACAACTCAGAACAGTTGTCCCACCATGCTCAACATTTTGATTCCTGAATTTGTCTGAGGTTTTAAATAACATCTGTCTCTACAACCACTCCACTATCTGTCTGGCACTCTGGTTCCCACCCCTCTGAATTCTAGTTTAACCCCTCCAGTTTAGGTGCAAGCCGCCTCTTCTGCACAAGTCCCACCTTCCCTGGAAGACAGTCCAATAATCCAAAAATCTTATGCCCTCCCTGCTACACCAACTCCTTAGCCACTGTATGATCTTCCTATTTTTTGGCCTTTCTAGTACATGGTAGCAGTCCTAAGATCACAATCCTGAAGGTCCTGACCTTTATCCTAGCATCTAACTCCCTGAACTCACTTTGCAGAACCTCATCTCTCTTCCTAACAATGTCATTGGTACCTTTATGGACGAAGACCTCTGGATGCTCATCCTCCCACTTAAAAATGCTGAGGACTTGATCTGAGATGTCCCAGATCCTGGCACCCGTGAGACAGCATACCAACTGGGAATCTCGTTCTCATTTCTGTTCCCTTAACTAAGGAATCCACAGATCACCCCTTTCCTTTCTGAGCCACAGACCCAGACTTAGTGCCAGAGGCCTGACCATTGTGACTTTCCTCTGCTAGGTCATTCGCCCCAACTGTATCCTGTTGTTGAGTGGGGATGGACATGGGGTACTCTGCATTGGCTGTTTAATCTCTTTCACCCAGTTTCCTGTGTCCTGCACCTTGGGTGTAACTACCTCTCTATATGTCCCGAATGATCAGGAGATCATCCACTTCCAGATCCAACGCCTTAATGTAGCGTGTTAAAATCTGCAACTGGATTCACCTCTTGCAGGTGAAGTTGTCAGGGACACTGGAGATGTCCCTGCCTTCCCACATCCTGCAAGGGGAGCATTCAGCTATCCTGCCTGGTATTCCTGCTGCTCGAGCTGTGCACTTATAAAGAAGGAAACAATAAATAAACTGAAAATAATCTACCTACGCTTTTTGCCTTCTCTCACTCAAACCTCTTCTCATTGAAGCCTCGAAGAGCTAGAACCTCCAATCCCCAACTCAAACACTGTTAACTTCAACAAAGGCCACTCTGTTTACCCCCGCATTATTTTTATTTGCCCTTGGAAATGAATCCCAATCTCTGATTGGATACTATTCCAATGCCAAAATTTCTGCAAAATGGTGCTTTTTAATGCACACTGTGCAAGTCACCTCTT
Source organism: Hemitrygon akajei (assembly GCF_048418815.1). Classification (NCBI taxonomy): domain Eukaryota; kingdom Metazoa; phylum Chordata; class Chondrichthyes; order Myliobatiformes; family Dasyatidae; genus Hemitrygon; species Hemitrygon akajei. Next base: position 54,408,640 of record NC_133145.1, read on the forward strand.
CTCTCACTTCTGATCTCTGGTTGGCTACTGTTCAAATACCTAGTAAGAAATGAAACTTGCCATTAAGCTTGCTGGTGGCTAGAAATGGTCAGGACTTCCCTATCTACAAAGTCTGTAACTATTGACCTGTGCCATCAAGACGCACATCCATCAGTTCTACATTCTTGACTTTATGGAACAATCTGCCAGCCAATATTCTGTGAGCACCTTCTTTAAATACTTTGCATGCCTAGTTGTCACATTGCAGTTCATCTTTGGTCTGTAATATTGGATGATATTCATATTAATAAGGGACAATTTCAGATTTTAACTGTATGGTTAACATTTTTTTTCTGCCAGCATTGCTTGTGCCTTTAAGGTTACTATTTTAACTAGACATTTCCTGGTGAATGGACTCCTGCAAGTTGTAAGCAGTTGTGGTTAGCTGGATTTCTCGAGTTAGACCATTTCCTAATTTAGATGAGGGAAATTTGCGCACAGGCATTATAGGGGAAATCAGCTGAACAATTTTACCGTATATGCTCCTTCAGGGACAACGGCATCATTGGCAAGACCACTGTTTATTGCCCAACACCAATTGTTCCTGGTACTGGTGATAGGCCTTTATGAAGCACACAATCTGCATAATGAAGCAAAGACCAAGACACGGCAAATACTGGAATCCGGAGCAAATAAGCAAACTTATGGAGAACAGAGTGGGTCAGGTACTGTCCCTGAAGATAGAGGGAAAGTTAGCCTTTCAAGTCTGCATCAGGAACGGAGAATGTTGAAAGGAGATGGAGAGGTAGGAAAATAAAGGAGTGCGTGCTGAGGAGGGATGAGACCATTAGACATAGGAGAAGAATTTGTGCATCCTGCCCACCGAGTATGCTCCACCATTCCATCATGACTGATTTATTATCCCTCTCAAGCCCATTCTCCTGCCTTCTCCCCGAAACCTTTGACACCATTGCTAATCAAGAACCTATCAACATCCACTTTAAATAAACACAATGATTTGGCCTCCACAGCTGTCTGTGGAAATGAATTCCACAGATTCACCACACTCAGCCCAAAGAAATTCCTCTGCATCTCTATTCTAAAGGGACCGCCTTTTGTGCTGAGGCTGTATCCTCTGGCTTTAGACTCCCCCACTATTAGAAAACATCCTGTCCATGTTCACTCCATGTAGCCTATCAGTACTCAATAGGTTTCAGTGAAATCTCTCTCTTTTCTCTAACCTCCAACGAATACGGGCCCAGAGTCATCAAATGCTTCTCATATGTTAAGCCTTTCATTCCTGTGATCATTCTCATGAACCGCCTCTCCAATGCCAGTACATCCTTTCTTAGATAAAGTGCTCAAAACTGCTCACAATACTCCTAGTGTGGTATGAGCAATGCCTTATAAAGCCTCAGCATTACATTCTTATTTTTGTATTCTAGTCTTCTCGAAACTAAGCTAACATTGCATTTGCCTTCCTTACCACTGACTCAACACTGATAGTACTGCTGGCTTGAGAGAGATGAAACAATTTGAGGAAAGGGTTGATGGGCGGAGAGAGCCATTTAGGGGGATGAGAGGGTGCAGGTTGAAAGAGGCCGGTGGTGGGAAGTGGAGACATTGAAGAGCTACGGATCCTGGAATCTGGTCAGTAGGAAAGGTGATGTGGAACCAGGTAAGGTAGAGATTATGGGCAGTTGGATGAAAGGGATTGGTCTCCTAGTAAGTTAAGTGTGTGGATATATCTAAAGCAAAGGTTGAAGGGTTCTTGATCAGTAAGGACATCAAGAGTTGCAGTGAAAAGGCAGGAAAATGGTGTTGAGAGAGAAAATAAATCAGCCATGTTTGAATGGTGGAGCAGATTCAATGAGCTGAATGGCCTAATTCTACACCTATGTCTTTATGGTCTTATGTGTGATGGGCACATGGAACTGTATTGGATGAAAAATACAGAACTGTGGGTTGTGGGATTGGGATTTGGGAAGAAATTTGGGAGAGGGTGAATTGGAGAGAAGCTGGATGGATCAGAAGGAGATAGAAAGATACTAAGGGTTAGGATTTTCAGTCCCTCCATGGTTCACTGAGTCCTCTCCACCCTCTCTGGCATTTCCCCTGTAACTTATCAAGGTGCAGCACCTGTCCCTCCCTCACCACCATCCAGGGAGCTAATTAGCCCTCCCAGGTGAGACCGATTCATGTGCACTGTCTCTAACCTCAACTACTGCATTCGGTACTTGCAATGAGGTCTCCTCTACATAGCTGAGACAAAGCGCAGGCTAGGTGACTGCTTTTCCAACCACCTGTACTCTGTCTGCGATGGCTATCTTGAGCTCCCTGTAGCCTTTTCAATTCTCCTTCCCTTTTCCCACACTGACCTGTCTGTCCTCAGTCTTCCCCACTGCCAGAGTGAAGTCAACTGCAAAACAAAATAATAGAACCTCCCAGATCATCTGTAACCTAATGGCATGAATATTGTGTTCCTTTTGCTCTGTTTTCTATCCACCCAGGGTCTCTCAACACCCCTCTTCTCTAAGACACCCCAGCCTGCTTCCCTCTCCTTCCCATTACCCACTCTTCCACTTGGTTTCATCTGGTACCTTTCTTACTTTTTTGTTGGATTGACAAGATGCTAATCTGAAAACTAAATAGACTGGCTTTATCACTTTGCTTGAATCTCATCAGCAATACGAAACTAATCATCTGGATCATTTGTAACAAAAATTATTTCCATTTTAATTAGTTTAATCCTTCCTAACTCAGTTTTTAAAATGTACAGCTTATGGACAAACTAGATATATGGGTTTCTCAAAAGAATCTCCCACTCCCCAGCCCATTCCCTGCCTTCATAAGCCTAAATAATTAGGTTTATATTTCTCAAAGTTAATATAATTTTAATTAAAATATGAATGCACCTTATAAGATATACAAGTTTCAATTGTGCAACCTTTGATGCTATGCAAGCAAATTGTGGAGAATTGGTATATAAATTTAAGAAAACCCAAAAGGCCATATGACATAGGAGCAGAATTTGGCCATCTGCTCCACCATTCCATCATGGCTGATTTATTATCCTTCTCAAAAGCAACCTTTGATGCACTTACTAATCACGAACATATCAACCTCCTTTTTAAATATATCCGAAGAAGAAAAGAAATCTTACAAAAGGTTCAAGAAACTAGGTACTGTTAGAACTCAAAAATTACAAGGTTGCTCAGAAGAAGCTTAGGAATGGAATTAGAAGAGCCAGAAGAGGCCACGAGAAGGCCTTGGTGAGCAGGATTAAGGAAAATTGCAAGGCATTCTACGAGTATGTGAAGAGCAAGAGGATGAGCCATGTGAGAATAGGAGCAATCAGGTGTGATGGTGGAAATGTGTGCATGGAGTTGGAGGAGGTAGCAGAGGTACTTAATGAATATTTTGCTTTGGTATTCACCGGGAAAAAAGACCTTGGCAATTGTGGGGATGACTTACAGCGGGCTGAAACGCTTGAACATATAGATGTACAATGTACTGTGTATGTTAATCAAAATGGCTTCTTTGGTTTGCTAGAGTAGGAATGCTTTTATGTTTGATAAGTGTTTTCTCTCGCAGTTGTTTGGCTTTGGACTTGCTGATATGGGAATTGTATTCATTTTTTAACCAATGGGGAATGTTATTTTGTCTTGTGAGGCTGGGAGCTTGGGGGTTTCACGGTCTTTTCAGGGGAGGCGGGAAGGAGATGCCGAGGAAGGTGGACGTGCGCTGCACTGCTCAGTCGACCAGCGGGGTGGTCCCAGGTGCGAGGACGTGGAGGTCGGAGGAAAGTGACGAGGGGTCGAATGGTTCGATGGTTGAGCTCCAACCATGTGCACTAAACTGACTGAACTTTGATAAGTTGGTGCCTTTTACTTTATTTTCTTTTCCTTCATATATACTGTATTGCATAGTACTCTTTTAGTTTTAGTAAAATCTTTAAAGTGTATTCCGTAACTGTATTTGGTGTGAGTTTGATATTGTGTGGGTATGCGCGGCATAAACTTGATTCTCACAGCACCAGTTGCGTGTACGGGAGGTGGGGTTGGTGAGTGGCTGGATCTCCTTTTCCCCTAGACATATACCAGCCTGTTGGGTAAGTGTTATATAGACATTAGGAAAGAGGATGTGCTGGAGCTTTTGAAAAGCATTAAGTTAGATACGTTACAGGAACCTGATGAGATATACCCCAGGCTACTGTGGGAAGCAAGGGAGGAGATTGCTGAGCCTCTTGCGATGACACAAAGATCATCAATAGGGATGGGAGAAGTACCGGACGATTGGAAGGTTGCAAATGTTGTTCCCTTGTTCAAGAAAGGGAGTAGAGATAACCCAGGAAATTAAAGACCAGTGAGTCTGACTTCAGTGGTGGGCAAGTTGTTGGAGAAGATCCTGAGGGGCAGGATTTAAGAGCATTTGGAGAGACATAATCTGATTAGGAATAGTCAGTGTGGCTTTGTCAAGGGCAGGTCATGCCTTATGAGTCTGATTGAATTCTTTGAGGAAGTAACAAAACATGTTGATGAAGGTAAAGCAGTGGATGTAGTGTATATGGATTTCAGTAAGACATGCAAGGTTCCTTCAGAAAGTAAGGAGGCATGGGATCTAAGGAGACCATGCTTAGTGGATCCAGAATTGGCTTACCACAGAAGGGTGGCTGTAAATGGTTCGTATTCTGCATGGAGGTCAGTGACCAGTGGTGTTCCGCAGGGATCTGACTACAGGAAGGATGTGGATACTATAGAGAGTGCAGAGAAGATTTACAAGGATGTTGCCTGGATTGGAGGGCGTATCTTATGAGAATAGGTTGAGTGAACTTGGCCTTTTCTCCTTGGAGCGACAGAGGATGTGAGGTGACCTGATAGAGATGGATAAGATGATGAGGGGCATTGATCGTGTGGATAGCCAGAGGCTTTTTCCCAGGGCTGAAATAGCTAAAATGAGGGGCGTAGTTCTAAGGTGCGTGGAAATAGGTACTGAGGGGATGTCAGGGGTAAGTTTTTCACATAGAGTGTGGTGGGTGTGTGGAATGCACTGCTGGCGGCGGCGGTGGAAGCGAATAAGAGCCTCTTAGATAGGTAAATGGAGATTAGAAAAATAGAGGGCTATGCGCTAGGGAAATTCTAGGCCGTTTCTAGAGTAGGTTATATGGTCGGCACAACATTGTGGGCCAAAGGGCCTGTAATAATTTACAGGCATAATTTACTTATTTAATTATTTATGGTTTTATATTGCTATATTTCTACACTATTCTTGGTTGGTGCGACTGTAACGAATCCTAATTTCCCTCGGGATCAATAAAGTATGTCTGTCTGTCTGCCTGTAATGTGCTGTAGATTTCTATGTTCTTTGTTCTATGACTTGTCCTCCACAGTCGTCTGTGAATTCCTCAGATTCACCACCCACTGGCTAAAGGAATTTTTCCTCATTATTGTTCTAAAGAGGCATCCTTCTATTCTGAGGCTGAGAGTTTTGGTCCAACACTCCCCCACTTTAGGAGACATCCTCTCCACATCCACTCTATCTAGACGTTTTAATATTCACCAATAAGAAAAAAAATCTGCAGGTGCTTGAAATCTGAGCAAGACACAAAATACTAGAGGAACTCAGCAGGCGAGACAGCATCCAGGAAAAGAGTGCAATCTATTTTCAGGCTGAAACGTCGACTGTACTCTTTCCTAAATGCTGCTTGGCCTGCTGAGTTCCTCCAGCATTTTGTGTGTGTTACTTTCAATATTCGATAGGTTTCAATGAGATCATCTCATTGATGACAAGTATATGGAGGAATTTAAGGTGGGGGGGTTATATGGGAGGCAGGGTTTGAGGGTTGGCACAACATTGTGGGCCGAAGGGCCTGTACTGTGCTGTACTGTTCTATGTTCTATCTCTCATTCTTCTAAACTCCAGTGAGTACAGGCTCAGAGCAGAAGAGGAAGGTATTGGTAACTAAACCTTATTAAGTAATGTATAATATTTTTTTCTATTTGGCTCAAACAGTTCCCTCAATTTAATCAGTAGGTGAATAAAGTGAATATAAGCTTTCTGGATGTGTATTTTATACTGGGCAGGCTGAACGGTAAGTCGTGGTGCAGAATAATTGTAACAGGCGTTTTGTCAAATGCTGCTCCTTTACCAATTAGTAGTCAGATTAAGACATGTATCTGTCCTCCTATGGAAATTCAGCACCTTAAACATAGATAAACACTTTCCACTGTTGTGTGTGATCAGGTTTCACAGTTTATAGTTAAAGCAATTTGGTTTTCCTGTTCTATTTTGTTATTTCTAACAATGTTTGTTATGAAATGTATTTTTTTTACACTTCTTTGTTCTGATACATTGCAAGCACCTCTACCCCCTTAACATTGGTTAGTTTAGAGATACTATCAACTTTCCATACATCATCAGCTCTTTAGTTATTTCCATACACTCTTGTTCACGTCTACATCTGCTTCTATCGTGTAAAGCATCTGTCAGTAATATTCAGTTCTCTGCCTTTTTGAACCATTTTGGTCTGCATCAACAAGTATCACAGAATTATTCTTCTTAGATGATCCTTTGAAGTTCAGGATATGTGGCCTGCGTTCTAGTCCTGAGAAATGGGAGATAACTGTGCGTGAATTCTATGAATGTGGCACGGGCACTGTTCATCAATTATCATAGGAACTTAACAGAGTCTTTTCTTTCACTCTCACTCGCACTCTGTCTCTCTGGCGCTGGCTCCCTCACTTCCACTGTCCCTCACATGAGCATGCTCCTGCTCTCTTTCACCCTCGCTGTCACTCTTTTGCGTGCGCTCCCGCTGTCACTCTCTTGCACCGCCACTCTCACTCACGCTGTCCCTCCCACTCTCTGGCGCTGTCTTTTTCACAGGCACTGACTCTCTCTCACTGGCGCTGACTCTCTCTCACTGGCGCTGACTCTCTCTCACTGGCGCTGACTCTCTCTCTCACTGGCGCTGACTCTCTCTCTCACTGGCGCTGACTCTCTCTCTCACTGGCGCTGACTCTCTCTCACTGGCGCTGACTCTCTCTCACTGGCGCTGACTCTCTCTCTCACTGGCGCTGACTCTCTCCCTCACTGGCGCTGACTCTCTCACTGGCGCTGACTCTCTCACAGGCGCTGACTCTCTCACAGGCGCTGACTCTCTCACAGGCGCTGACTCTCACTGGCGCTGACTCTCTCCCTCACTGGCGCTGACTCTCTCACTGGCGCTGACTCTCTCACTGGCGCTGACTCTCTCACTGGCGCTGACTCTCTCTCACTGGCGCTGACTCTCTCACTGGCGCTGACTCTCTCTCACTGGCGCTGACTCTCTCACTGGCGCTGACTCTCTCACTGGCGCTGACTCTCTCTCACTGGCGCTGACTCTCTCTCACTGGCGCTGACTCTCTCTCTCACTGGCGCTGACTCTCTCTCACTGGCGCGGACTCTCTCTCTGGCGCTGACTCTCTCTCACTGGCGCTGACTCTCTCTCTCACTGGCGCTGACTCTCTCTCACTGGCGCGGACTCTCTCTCTGGCGCTGACTCTCTCTCACTGGCGCTGACTCTCTCTCTCACTGGCGCTGACTCTCTCACTGGCGCTGACTCTCTCTCTCACTGGCGCTGACTCTCTCTCTCACTGGCGCTGACTCTCTCTCACTGGCGCTGACTCTCTCTCACTGGCGCTGACACTCTCACTGGCGCTGACTCTCTCTCTCACTGGCGCTGGCTCTCTCTCTCACTGGCGCTGGCGCTCTCTCTCTGGCGCTGGCTCTCTCTCACTGGCGCTGACTCTCTCTCTCTGGCGCTGGCTCCCTCACTCCCACTGTCCCTCACATGAGCATGCTCCTGCTCTCTTTCACCCTCGCTGTCACTCTTTTGCGTGCGCTCCCGCTGTCACTCTCTTGCACCGCCACTCTCACTCACGCTGTCCCTTCCACTATCTGACGCTGTCTTTTTCACAGGCGCTGACTCCCTCACTGGCGCTGACTCCCTCACTGGCGCTGACTCTCCCTCACTGGCGCTGACTCTCCCTCACTGGCGCTGACTCTCCCTCACTGGCGCTGACTCTCCCTCACTGGCGCTGACTCTCCCTCACAGGCGCTGGCTCTCTCTCACTGGTACTGACTCTCACAGGCGCTGGCTCTCTCTCACAGGCGCTGGCTCTCTCTCACTGGTACTGACTCTCACTGGCGCTGGCTCTCTCTCACTGGCGCTGACTCTCACTCTGGCGCTGACTCTCTCTCACTGGCGCTGGCTCTCTCACTGGCGCTGACTCTCTCACTGGCGCTGACTCTCTCACTGGCGCTGACTCTCTCACTGGCGCTGACTCTCTCACTGGCGCTGACTCTCTCACTGGCGCTGACTCTCTCTCTCACTGGCGCTGACTCTCTCTCTCACTGGCGCTGACTCTCTCTCTCTCACTGGCGCTGACTCTCTCTCTCTCACTGGCGCTGACTCTCTCTCTCTCACTGGCGCTGACTCTCTCTCTCACTGGCGCTGACTCCCTCTCACTGGCGCTGACTCTTTCTCACTGGCGCTGACTCTCTGGCGCTGGCTCTCTCTCACTGGCACTGACTCTCTCTCTCTCTGGCGCTGGCTCCCTCACTCCCACTGTCCCTCACATGAGCATGCTCCTGCTCTCTTTCACCCTCGCTGTCACTCTCTTGCACCGCCACTCTCACTCACGCTGTTCCTCCCACTCTCTGGTGCTGACTCTCTCACTGGCGCTGACTCTCTCTCTGGCACTGGCTCTCTCACTCGTGCTGTGTGTCTCTCTCTTGCTCATTCTGTCTCTCTCTCTCTCTGTCTCTCTTTCTCTCGCTCTCTCGTGTGTGCTGTCTCTCACACACACTCCCACTCTCTGTCTCGCACTGTCACTCTCTCGTGTGCGCGCTCTGTCTCTTGCGTGCAATCTCTCACACTGCAAGTATACACAGCAGCACAATGGCACTTCACCTCTAATACTGATTTCTACTGTTGTACAGGAGAGAGCATTCTAACTGGTTGCATCCCCATCTGGTACAGAGATGCTAACATTCAGGATAGGAAAAGAGACAGAGAGTTATTGACTCAGCCGGCTCCATCAATGGCACCATTGAGGACATCTTCAGAGGAAGATACCTCAAGGAGACGACATCAATCATTAAGGGCCCTCACCATCCAGGCCCGTTCTTCTCATTGCTACTATCAGGGAGGAGGTACAGGAGCCTGAAGAGACACTTTCCAGCATGTTAGGAATGACTTCATGCCCTCCACCATCAGATTTCTGAATGGACAATGAACACTACCTCACTCTTTGCTCTCCTTTTGCATTACTTATTGATTTTATTGTTTAATTTAGAGTGACCTTTTAATGTATTGCACTGTGCTGCTGCCCCATAACAACAAATTTCATGACGTATGTCAGTGATAATGTACCTGATTCTGATTCTGATTCAATAATGCACTTGTATCACCCTAAATTACAATTCAATTACATGAGAGGACCTTGATTTTATAAAAACGCTGTTTCTGACATTAAAACGAGCACAATATAAGACATAGGCACAGAACTGGGCTATTTGGCCCATTGAATCTGCTCTGCCATTCCATCATGGCTAATTTATTATCCTTTTCAACCCTATTCTCCTGCCTTCTCCCTGTCGGTTTTGACACCCTGACTAATCAAGAACCTATCAACCTCCACTTTCAATATACTCAATGACTTGCCCTCCACAGCTGTCTGTGATGGTAAATTTCACAGATTCACCATGCTCTTGCTAAAGAAATTCCTCCTCATCATTGCTCTAAATGGACATCCCTCTATTCTGAGCTTGTGCCCTTTAGTCCTAAACTCTGCCATTATGGAAAATATCTTTCCCCATCCACTCTATCTAGGCTTTACAATATTTGATTGGTTTCAATGAGATCTCCACTCATTCTTCTAAACTCCAGCAAGTACAGGCCCAGAACCATCAAATGCTCCTCATACTTCAACCCTTGCATTTCCAGAATCATTTTCGTGAATCTTCTTTGGACCCTCTCCAATGCCAGCATAACTTTTCTTTGATGAGGAGCTCAAAACTGCTTACAATACTCCAGGTACAGTTTGACCAATGGTTTATAAAGCCTCAGTGTCACACCCTTGTTCTTACCATCTAGTTCTCTTGAAATTAATGGTAACATTGTACTTGCCTTCCTCACCAACGACTCAACCTGCAAGTTGATCTTCAGGGAATCTTGCATAAGGACTCCCAGGTCCCAGTATTATTCTTTCATTTGCACAATTTGTCATCTTTTGTACTTTGGTTGTTTGTCAGTCTCTGTCTGCTTATGTATAGTTTTTCATAAAATTCTGTTGAATTTCTTTTCCCCCTGTAAATGACTGCAAGAAAATAAATCTCCATGTTGTATATGGTAATATATATGTACTTTGAACTTTGATCTGTGGGCGGGGAGAGGTGTTTGGAAAGAAATGATCATTATTTCAAGTTCCTTTGTAAAGTTACGTGTCATATGGCCCCACAAGCAATCATGGTCTTGGCAAATTTTCCTAGAGGAGTGGTTTGCTATTGCCTTTTTCTGGGCAGCCAGTGTCTTTACAAGATGGGTGACCCCAGCCATTATCAATACTCTCCAGAGACTGTCTGTCTGGTGACAGTGGTCACATAACCAGGACTTATGATATGCACCGGCTACTTATGACCACCTGCTCCCATGGTTTCCTGTGAGCCCCCCTGATCAGGGGGTGGGAGGGAGTCTAAGCAGGTGCTGCACCTTGTTCAAAGGCGGCCTGCGGGTTAACAGAGGGAATGAATATCTTACACCTCCTTTGGTAGAGACGCATGTCCATCCCACCATCCACATTTCAGGTTGAGACCCTCAAGCAGGACTGAGAGTGGAGAGAGGAAGTTTGAAGAGAGGTGGAGGGGAGAGACAGGAGTCAGAAGGTAATTGGTGGATGAAGGTGGGCTGAGGGATGATGGGCAGAAGGGGCCGTGCTGGGGCTTAGGTGAAGTTGGGATTCTGAGGTAAGTGTGTGATAAGTGTGACAGGTGGAGCCAGATGGAAGAGGGGAGGCTGCAGGTGGGGGCAGAGACTGGAGGGTGATAAGCTAGAACACAAAGGCTTCAAGTTCTGGAATCTGGTGGGTAAGTGTGATAATGGGGTCTATTAGGGGAAAGATGAAAAGCAGATAAAACCAGATGGCTGAGGGTATCTGGTGGTCACTGGGTGGAACCATGAAGGGAAGGAGATGAAAATAGGGGGTGGAAGTCTGGGAGGTGGGGGAATGGGAAAGGGAACAAAAATGGGAGATGGATCAGAAGGAGAGAGGTACCAGGACCTGCAATAGCTTGTGTCTCCATTAAATATACTTGAGGTGACTTCATCATTTTGAATATCGCCTTGCCCTTCTGTCACAGTTTTGATTATTTATTGAATGTAGAGAGGTTTATAAAATCATGAGTGTTGTAGATGAAGTGGAAAAGTTTAAAAGGGACTGGAGGACAATTTTTGTTTTATACTGAGGGTGGTGGGTATGTGGAATGAGCTGCCACAGGAAGTAGCAGAGGCAGGTACAATTCTGTTTTAAAAGTCATTTTGGATATGTATGTGGATAAAAAAATTCACGAGGTATATGGGACAAACACAAGCAAATTTATATAGAATTTAGGACTAATTCACATACACATCTTAGTTGGCACAGATAAGTTGGCCCAATGAATCTGCTTCCATGCTATGTAACTCTGCACTTGTTAAAAATATTTACAATTACCTTGTTCATCAGTCACTGAAGGTGAATGAGCAAGTGCAGCAGGCAGTGAAGAAGGCTAATGGAATGTTGGCCTTTATTACAAAGGGAATTGAGTACAAGAGCAAGGAAATCCTTTTGCATTTGTACAGGGCCCTGGTGAGACCACACCTGGAGTATTGTGTACAGTTTTGGTCTCCAGGGTTAAAGAAGGACATCCTGGCTGTAGAGGAAGTGCAGCGTAGATTCACGAGGTTAATTCCTGGGATGTCTGGACTGTCTTACGCAGAGAGGTTAGAGAGACTGGGCTTGTACACGCTGGAATTAAGGAGATTGAGAGGGGATCTGATTGAAACATATAAGATTATTAAGGGATTGGACAAGATAGAGGCAGGAAATATGTTCCAGATGCTGGGAGAGTCCAGTACCAGAGGGCATGGTTTGAGAATAAGGGGTAGGTCATTTAGGACAGAGTTAAGGAAAAACTTCTCCCAGAGAGTTGTGGGGGTCTGGAATGCACTGCCTCGGAAGGTAGTGGAGGCCAATTCTCTGGATGCTTTCAGGAAGGAGCTAGATAGGTATCTTATGGATAGGGGAATCAAGGGATATGGGGACAAGGCAGGAACCGGGTATTGATAGTAGATGATCAGCCATGATCTCAAAATGGTGGTGCAGGCTCGAAGGGCTGAATGGTCTACTTCTGCACCTATTGTCTATTGTCTATTGAGTTGATCCTTCAGAAAACATGGACTACCAGTTTTGTGGTATTCCTAAGCCTTTAGCTAGTAAAAAGCTCTTTTATTGAACTTAGTCCAGTGTAAAAACAAAGATAAATCTGGAAGCACATTATGGCTAGTGAAATAATTTTAGAATGCATCCACTGTTATAATAGTGCCAAATAACATGAAAATATATGATAAAGAATAATAATGTGACAATAATGCTGATTTTAATTTTGGAATACATCCACTATTATAATAGTGCCAAATTGTATGCATATATATGATAAAGAGTAATCTATGACAATGATGCTGATTTTTTATGGTAAATGTATATCAGAACTTTGGGGAAAACTCCACCAGCCATTTCTTTGAAAAAAATCTCAAGATGTCTTTTGTATGTTGTCAGTACAACGCAGGACTGTCAGCATGCTAGGAGTGTTGGGACTTAAAGATAATGAAGATGCTGGAAATCAGGAGCAACACAGACAAAATGCTGGATGAACTCAGCAAGTGAGACAGTCAGAAGGGAATAGATGATCAATATTTCGGGCCAAGACCATTTATCTGATCTGGAAAGGAGAGAGCGAAAGGCAGAATGGGCGGGTGGGGGGGAGCGTTTACTAGCAGATGATTGGTGAGTGCTATCTCCTCCCACTTTCTGGGAGGGGAAAGACAGATGGGTGGGGGATGGAGGGGAAGGGGGAAATGATGTGAGAAGCTTGGAGGCAATAGTTGGAGACAAAGGGGTGAAGAAGGAGGAATCAGACAGTAAAGTGATGAACCAGAGGAAAGAAATTAAAGCAGATGGGCAGGTCTTGAGTTGAGAGCAGGGGAAAGAGGGGGTAAATGGGCCATGGGCAGAATAGAAAACAGGGGGGTGGGCAGAGTGAACCAGAGAGCAGTCGTTACCAGAAGTTAGGGAAATCAATGTGGATGTCATAAGGAAACTACCAAGGTAGAATATGGGCTGACCCTGCTCCAACCTGCATCTGGATTCAACGTGAGCATGGAGGAGGCTGAGGATAGACACGTCAGAATCAGAACCGGCATATTAAATTTGTTGGAGTGGGAAGGGGAAGTGGAATTAAAATGGCTAGCCACTGAAAGATCCGGGCTGTGAACCAGATGGAGTGAAGATGTTTGACGAAGGCGATGAGAGAGGCTGCAGAAGAGAGCAGTGAACAAACAACGCCAATGGATACAGGTGAAGTTTACTCAGGTTTCTGGAGTGGAGTCTGGACCTAGACCCTTCTAACACAGAAGCAAGATTGCCAAAGTTGATGCTGATGAATAACTTTACGTAGCATACTTAATCCACTGGGTGCAATTTAAAGCATTGATTTAAATGAAAATGGAAAAATTGTTCTAAACTACTTTTCAACTTAATGTTGCAAAGCAACGTGTTCATTTTGCAAGCAACAGAAGAGAGAGTTGGCAAGAGTCTGTAAAACCTAATATTTTTTTTAAATGATTCATTGCTTCAATAACTTAAATTCATAGTCTCTACACGTTTTTATCAAGAGCAAGGAACTTCTGAAGAAAACCAGCAGGTGAGGTAGCATCTGTAGGTCGCTATTGTTCACATCAACAATGCATTTTCTTTATAACACATACAAAATGCTGGAGAAACTCAGCAAGTCTGGCAGCATCTATGGAAAGGAATAGACAGTTGACATTTTGGGCCAAGGCCCTTCTTCAGGACAAGAAAGGAAGGGAGAAGAAGCCAGAATAAGGTGGTGGAAGATGAGGAGTACAAGCTGGAAGGTGATAGGTGATGCCAAGTGAGGAGATAGGTAGGTGAGTTGATGTGAAAGAATAGTGAAGCGACTTATAAGATTGAACCTTCAAAACTAATCATTCACGAGATAAACTAGCAGCCTTACGACGGGCCCCTGTGGATAAAATTAAATTGGCCTGGGAGCAGGATTTAAATATCTCCTTATCCGAGGAGAGCTGGGACTCAGTTCTCAAATCGGTTAACTCAACCTCTCTTTGTGCTCGCCATTGCCTTTTACAGTTTAAGATTGTTCATAGAGCCCATATGTCTAAATCTAAACTATCTCGATTCTACCCTGGCATTAGTCCGCTCTGTGATAAATGCAAGAGGGGCGTGGCCTCTCTCATCCATATGTACTGGCTCTGTCCTAGCTTGGAGAAATTCTGGAAAGATGTCTTCACTACATTATCGGGTATTCTGAATCAGCACCTAGAACCAAACCCCTTAATTGCTCTGTTCAGTTTTTGGGGCGAGACAGATTAATGTCTGGATCCGACCAAATGCCGAATACTATCCTTTGCCTCTCTCCTAGCTAGACGCTTGATCCTCCTTAGATGGAGAGATGTTGCCCCGCCCACTCATGCGCAATGGCTTGAAGACATTATGGCCTGCTTGGACCTCGAAAAAATTCATTATTCAGTTCTTAATTCGGATCTAAAGTTCCATAAGGTCTGGGGACCTTTTATCGAGTACTTTCATAACCTTCCTCTTGACTAGGGTTTTTTTTTCTTTTTTTTTCTTCTTTTCGGTCCCTTGCTTTCAGCTCCCTCTCTTTTTTTTCTGGTAGTAGGCATTATTATCCTCTGTTGCTAAGTGTTTTCACAGTCTGGGAGTTTGACTGTCCTGACCTATACTCATTATATTGTGTTGTGGTCGGTCTGAAGTTGGTTTTTTTTTCTTGTGTTGTGGGGCTTGGGGAGGACACTAAGCTTACTTGTCTTTAATTTAGGTGCTTTTTTGTCAAATTCTCTTCCTTTGTAGCATATTGTTATTGTATGCTTAATTTTGCACTGTATTAATGCTCCTCATTGGGATTTGGGGTTTTTAATTTGTAAAACGTTTTGAAAAACTAATAAAAAAATTTAATTAAAAAATTTAATTAAAAAATTTAATAAAAAAAAAACAAAAACTAATCATTCAGAGGAATCCTCTTTACCCAGAGTGGGTAATGTGGAATTTATTCCCACGGTGCAGTTGGAGTGAATGTCATAAAGAAAGTATGTAAGGGAGAAAGGAATAGTGTGTTAAAAAGAGTGGACCATGAACACAGGCCTGGACCTTTAAGGCTGAACAAACTATTTCTTTACCTGATTTCTGTATATAATCCTTTCTCTATTCACTCCATACAAAAACTGTGTGCAGTTCTGGTCACCTATCTACAGGAAAGATATTACTAGTATGCAAAGAGTGCAGCGAAAATTTACGAAGATGTTGCCAGGACTTGAGGGCTGGAATAATGGGGAAAGGTTGAATAGGCTTGGACTTTATTCCCTGGAGTGTAGGAGAATGAGGGGAGATTTGATAGAGGTATACAAAATGATATATTAGAGAAACAATTCTGTAATATCTATATATAAGTGTATCTATATGTGTGTAAAATGTAGATATGGATAGTATGTAACATATTACAGTCACATGAAAGATGGGTGCAGGTGGTGGATGGTCGTGTGAGCAGCTGGTACATATGACAAGTCCTGCTTATGTGACCGTGGATGACCGGCAGATGGTCCCTTTAGAGTATTGATAATGGCTGGGGGGGGTCACTCATCTTGTAAAGACTCTGCCCAGAAGAAGGCAATGGCAAACCATTTCTGTTGAAAAATCTGCCAAGAGCAATCATGGTCATGGATAGACCGTGATCACTGATATCATATGACATGCCACGTGATCATGATTGATGTGTTGAGGATAATCAAAATAAAAATGGCGGCCATTTAGAGATGGACCTTGTTGCTTCTAGAAGACCTGCTTGCCTGCAGTAAACTTGTCCACCTGACTATAGACCTCAAGAATATCCATAGCTCCCTTTCATGATGAATATGTCTCCTGCAGAGATCCATCTGACTGCCCCTTCTTGCTCCTCTCATTGCAGCATCCATTAGCATTTTCCAGTAGCCTGTAACGTCCATGTGTACCTTTGAGGATTGTCCCCCAGGGTTGCAACTGGGAGATCTTGGAATAGGTCACTAGAGTAGTATACACTAAAATTAACTCAACATGCATTGTACAGAAAGGTTTAAGCCTGCTTTGTGCAAGGTCTCTCAGTTGAAGATTTTAATATTTATAGAGTCATAGAAAGTTATTGCACAGAAACAGGCCCTTCAGCCCATCTAGTCCATGCTGAGTCATTTAAACTGCCTACTTCCATCGACCTGAACCAGGTCCATAGACCTACATACCCCTACTATCCATGTTCCTATCCAAACTTCTCTTAAATGCTGAAATGCTGGCAGCTCATTCCACATTCACATGATTCCCTCAGTGAAGAGGTTTTACCTCATGTTCCCTTGAAACTTTTCACCCTTAAGCCATGGCCTCTAGCTGTAGTCCCACCCAACCAACCTCAATGGAAAAAGTCTGCTTGCAAATATCTGTATCAAATCTTTATGGGACTTCTAAAATCAGCATTCAAATATCATGTAATTTTACCATTCCTAATAGTAAAACAACTTTGAGGCAACAGTATCCTTGTAGGATTGAAAAAGCAATGATCTATGACTTAAAGTTCTTAGGGAAACAGTCTAGCTTGTTTTGTGTGCAGCATTTCTAATATGTTGAAACAATTCAGAGGAAGGAGCTTTGTTCCTTGTAGGTTAGCCCCGAAATTCTGTGTGGTTGCAGGGCATTTCTTATCTTGTACGTTCTAGGTAACTCCATTCAAGTGTAGCTCTAATCAAGATTGCATCAGATAGCAGAGTTCATCTTTACTAGACCAATTCAACCAATGTGTTTACCCTTTGGAAAGTGGTAAAATTCTGTGTAACTGCTGAAGAGATAATGGTAAAAATATATTCTCATTCTTTAGCAGTGAGTACACAACAGTGTCTGCATTTTAAATACTACCTCCACTCAAAATTCATTTTGGAGGTGGGAGTATACTAGGTATTATACATTAGACAATACTCATTGTTTATAGTTTCATCCACACATTTAAAATCTGTATTTTGCAAACCTACTCTCCCCAACACACCCAGAGAGCTGCAACTCATAGACATACAAGTCTTTATCTGGGACACACACAAGCTGACGGCCTTTGGAGAGGGAGAGGGAGAGGGAGAGAGAGAGAGAGAGAGAGACTCCCCAACCCAACAGCACATTTTTATTTCTTAAACTGTTAAAGACCAAAGCTGATGATAATTTTTATAGTTGCAATGCCTTCATCTTTCTTTTCAGTTGCAAGTTCACACATGCAAGCTCTGCAATCCTCTCCCATTCTAATTATGGTATCACCATTAGCGTTAGACAGCATGCGCCACAGATCTTCTGTCTCAGGATTAATGTTTCAGGTTCATCAGATTATCCCTCCATCCCTTCTGATAAAGGGTATTCAAGCTGAAACATTAACTGTTTGTCTTCCCACAGATGCTACCTGACCTGCTGAGTATTTCCAGCATTTTCTGTTTTTATTTCACATTACCAGCATCTGCAGTTTTATTTGATTTTCAAAATATTAAACAAAGAGAATGACTGACTTTTGAGTGAAGTAGCTCTGTCAACTTTTACAGTAATGCTGTAAGGATGCTTGAATTTTTGGTTGCAAATCTCACCAAGATCTTGATACAATATTTAAGGAAACCATTTTGAGAACTCAGAAGTTCCAAAATATGTTGACTTTTTGTGATGTACCCTCAAAGCCAAACCTGCAGCTTAAACAGAACTGACGTTTCAGTATGTTTTCTTCATCCAATGAATTTATACCCCATTTTTAGATGTCTGGGAAGAAAGGAAAGTGACTGAAACCTCTGTGAAGACCCCAGTGAACCTCCACTTTAAATATGTCCAATAACTTGGTCTCCACAGCTGTCCATGGCAAATAATTCACCATCCTCTGGTTAAAGAAATTCCTCCTCATCTCTGTTCTACTCTAGAAGGGACATCCTTGTATTCTGAGGCTGCACCTTCTGGTCCTAGAGTCCCCCATTACAGGCAGCATCATCTCCATGTCCTCTCTGTCTAGGCCTTTCAATATTCAATAGGTTTCAATGGGATCCCACACTCCCCATTCTTCTAAACTTCAGTGAGTACAGGCCCAGAGCCATCAGATAGACTCATGCATTAACCCTTTAATTCCCAGGATTCATTCTCACATTTACCTGTCGAGGAAGTCACTGAGTGGTGACAGTATAGGGGCTTCCAGCAGAAGCCCACAGCTGTGTCACTTTGTTCTCCTGACTAAGTTGCAAGACCACTGCCAAAAGCAGCTTTAAAGCTGCTTTAAAAAAAATCCATTCTCACTGTACAGAAGATCAAAACTCATTGCACAGTGCCAGTTTAAGCAAAAAGGATGAGTAACTATTATGGTCAGTGACATAGTTGACTTATGGCTTAGTTGATATTTGCTCCTTTGTAGTCCCATTTTAACAGAGAGTAAATAACAGGATATCTATTAACGTAACTCTTGTGACATCTGGAAAACAGCCTTGCCAGATAACAATAAACTGGTTAAGGCAATGATTTGCAAAGTTGTGACATCTTGGAAAATCTTGGACTCATCAGTTGTCCTTATGGACGCTCTGGAACCGTTTTCTTTGCCTTTAGGTTATGGAAATATTGATCCTGGTTTCTGTTTATGGTAACAAGCTATAAACTCTTCCTAGAATTCACATTCAACAAACACAAGAAGACAAAGTACCAGAGGCAAACTTTTGCACGGTATAGTGAGCTGTAAGGGTCCAAAGGAGAGAAACTAGTCCAGGAGATCAGCAGGCTACGATTGGGGTCCAACATCTGTGTGGTAGTTCAAATATCTTTAGAGACAGTGGAATGAAAGGTATTAATAACAGTGAGTCTCATTGATGTAGAGAAGACCTGTCAAGGTAGGGAAGTGATTGAAGAAGATTCTTGAGGATAGGATTTATGAGTACTTGGGAAACCCAAGCCTAAAAAGGGGCAGTCAAGATGGCTTTGTGCAATCTAACTAATCAAATGAGTTTTTCCAAAGATGTGATTGATGAAGGTAGAGCTATGGATGTTGTCTACATGGATTTTAGGAAGGCTTTTTTGACAAGATCCCTCATGCAAGCTCATCCAGAAGATTATGATGTATGGGATCCATGATAACTTGACCGTTTGGATTCAGAATTGGCTTGCCCATTGTAGACACAGGGTAATGGCTGATGGGAATTATTCGAGCTGGAAATCCATGACTAATGGTGTTCTGTAGGGCTGCATACTGGGAGCTCTGCTGGTTGTGATACGACCTGGTGAGTGGGTTAGTAAACCTGTAGGTGATACAAAGATTGGTAGTGTTGTGGATTGTGTGGAAGAGGGGTTCCTAACCTGTGGTCCACGGACCCCTTGCTTAATGTTATTGGTCCATGGCATAAAAAGGTAGGGAACCCCTGATGTAGAAGGTTGTCAAAGGATACCCCGGGATATAGATCAGTTGCAGGTATACCTGCATACAAAGGAATGGCAGATGGTGTTTATTCTTGCCAAATATGAGGTGTTGCACTTTGAGAGATCAAATGTAAAGGGCAATACACTATTATTGACAAGACCCTATCAATGTTGATGCACAGATAGAACTCGGTGTTAAAGGCTATAACTCCCTAAAGAATTGCTGAACAGGTTGATAGGGTGGTAAAGAAGACAATGGCTTGCTTGCCTTTTATTGAAGCACTGAGTTTAAGACTTGGGAGGTTAACGTGGTTTTATAAAACTCTCTAGTTAGGCTGCATATGGAATAGTATAAATATTGGTCACCGTATTATAGGAAGGATGTGGAGACTTTGGAGAGGGTGCAGAAGAGGTTTACCAGGATGCTGCCTGGATTAGAGGGCTTTTGCCTTGGGGAACAAGTTGAACAAACTTGGGTCGTTTTATTGTTGATTGATGGAGACTGAGGGAAAACCTGATAAAAACTTAGAAGATTATGAGAGACGTAGGAAGAGTAGACAGTTAGAATCTTTTTCCCAGGGTTGAAATGATTAATGCCAGAGGATGTGTATTTAAGACGAGATGGGGTAAAATCAAAGGAAATGTGGAGGGCAAACTTGTTTTTACACAGAGTGGTAGATGCTTGGAATGCGCTACCAAGAGTGATGGTGGAGACAAACACAATAGGGATGCTTAAGAGATAGGAAATGCACATGGAAATGCAGGGACTGGTTGGATTGGACATATGTAGGCAGAATGGATTAATTTAGTTAGACATTTAATTATTAGCTTAGTTAGTTCAGCACAACACTGTGAGCCTAAGGGCCTTTTCCTGGGCTATATTCCATTGAGTTTGCACAAAGCATTACTAATGGAGCTAAAGTGTCGACAGATTGTTGTACTGTATGAAGTGGCATTACATACAGTACTGATTAGGTGTTCAACTCACAATGTTGTGCCAAACTGGATGCCAATTTCTACCAAATGTCCTGTTCCTGTGTATCATCCAGATCCCTCCATTCCTTCGCTTGTACCTTCTAAGCCAGGCAGTATCCTGGCATACCTCTTCTGCACCGTTTCCACAGTCTCAATAGCCTTCCTATAATGGGGTGACCAGAACTGACCTCAATACTCAATGTGTGGTCTGACTAAAGTTTTGTTTAGCTGCAGCATTACTTCCATAACTCTTGCACTCAGCACTCCTATCAATGAAGACATGCATTCCATATGCTTTCCTTACCACCTTAAACACTCATGCAGTCATTTTCAGTGAACTAACCTGGACCCTAAGATGCCTCTGTGCCTCAATGCTACCAAGGGGACCTACTATTAACTGCATACTTTCTCCTTTCTATTGACTTTGGAAAGTGCAACACCTCACACCTGTCTGGAGTAAGCTCTATTTGCTGCCTCAGCCCATATCTATCTTGCTGTTTTCTTTGATAATCCTTTACACTGTCCAAACACCACTGATGTTGCTATTATCCTCAAACTTACTGATCAACTTATCTGTATTTTCATACAAGTCATTGATGCATATCACAAACAGCGGAGGTTCCAGCACCAACCCTCGTGAAACATGACTGGTCCTGGACCTGCAGCCAAAATAACGGCCTTCTAACCTATTCTCTGTTCTATGGGCAAGCCAGTTCTAAATCCGAACTTGCAATTCACTCTGAATCCCATTCATTTTTATCTTCTAAATTAACCAACCAATGCCTTACTAAAATCTATGTAGATCATGTCAACTGCCTTAACCTCATCATGAACCTTTATCACCTTAAAAACTCAGTCAAGTTTGTATGCGTGACCTGCTCTATATAAATCCAAGCAGAATGTCCCTAAACAGGCATGCTTTCCCAAATATTCTTCAGTTTCCTTCCAATAGTTAACCTACCTTTGATGTGAGGCTCACTGGCCTATAATTACTTCCCTTGTCGAACAAAGGCATGACATTTGCTACACTCCAGTCCTCTGGGAACCTCGCCTGTTGCTGGGGAGAACACAAAGATCCTTGTCAAAGCCCTGGTAATCTTTCAATATTGCTTCTTTCAGTATTTTGGGATATATGCCATTAATTGAGAACCTGTCTGGCTTCTCAGGAGGATGTAAACAATCTGTGAGTATTATTGCAGAGCAAAGTGTTTGTCCAAATATTCTAGTCATATGTTTCTCCTTGTAAATAGTAAGGCAGATTATGTAGTCACTTGACTGATGTTTATGGGGTGTCACTGTGCTTCTGGGCATTATTGCAAGATCTAGGGTTGCAGTCTAAAGGCTTGCATCTGTGCATATCTGCTGCTCATAAGAGCAGCATTAACTGAATCACATTTTTGTGTGTCAGTGATTTTTTTTTTTGGCAAATCAAGCCTTAGTTTATTTATTCTTCAGTGTGCAGCCAGTATTCAGTTTTTCCCTCCCTAGCCCAGCGACTTGGACATCACTTGCAACTCTTGCATATGTAGACCACAGGTCAATTGCAGGACTTTGTGGTGCTGTACAGATCAACTCTTTATCGATGAGCTAAAACAGAGTATGCTGGAAGTGTTCAGCAGGTCAGGGAGGATCAGTGGTAAGAGGTACAGAGTCAACTTTTCAAGTCAAAGCTTCTTTATCAAACTGAAAAAGAAAGAAATTAGCAGGTTACGTTGAAGGGAGGAGGGAAGGGGTAGTCCAAACAGGAATATACACTCTGTGAGCCATTTTATTAGATACCTCCTATACTGAATAAAGTGGCCACTAAGTGTATGTTTATGGTCTTCTGCTGCTATAGCCCATCCACTTCAAGATTTGACGAGATGTATGTTCAGTGATGTTCTTCTGCACTGTTGTAATGCCTGGTTATCTGAGTTACTGTCGTCTTCCTGTCAGCTTGAACCAGTCTGGCCATTCTCCTCTGACCTCTTTCATCAACAAGCTCACTGCCACTCACTGGATGTTACTTAGTTTTTTGCACCATTCTCTGTAAACTCTAAAGATTTGTGCATGAAAGTCAAAGGAGATCAGCAGTTTCTAAGATACTCAATGGCCTGTACTGTGCTGTATTGTTCAATGTTCTATTATGGGAGGCAGGGTTTAAGGGTTAGCACAACATTGTGGGCTGAATGGCCTGGACTGTGCTGTATTGTTCTATGTTCAAACCACCCTGTCTGGCATCAAAACTCATTCCACATTCAGAGTCACTTAGATCACATTTCTTCTGCATTCTGATGTTTGGTCTGAACAACAACTGAACCTTTTGACCGTGTCTGGATGCTTTCATACATTGAGTTGCTGCCATATGATTGGTTGATTAGATATTTCTTTTAATGAGCAGATGTACCTAATAAAGTGGTCACTCGGTAAATCTATTAGGATACAGACCAAAATTGACTAAGTAACAATTATTTTAAAATCTGCCTTTGGAGACCAAAAGAACCCCACTGAAGTTGATAGATACAGCAATATTTGGGAGAGAATTAGAAAGAGAAACAGTATTTAACTTCATAGACAGCGAGATACCTAACCTACTGACTGTAGGTATAACCTGTGACTATGGGACCACTGTGAACAAGCTCACTGTTTGCAAGTGGGTGCTAAATCGGATGAGCTGGATAGTCAGACATTACCAGTTCTAATGGAATCTTTGTGGTAGGGTTTTGTTGCTGATGTAGACCTCGCAGTTTGATCCTGTAAGTGTAGCGGTGAAAGGAAACCTCAACATTCCACTTAGATTCAGTGTGTGCTAGTGACCTATTGGCCGTGTGTCCCAGGTAACTTGCCTGTCAGTTCTTTGATTTAGTTGGGCCATTACTGGAAAATGCACAGGACAGCAAATTGTTCATTAATTGAGGGGACTTTCTATTACGTATAAACAAAGTCAGCCAGAAACTTCCTTTGTTAAAATGGTTGGTCTTCTGAACAGCTTTGTCATTAGAAAGAGGGAAAGAATTGTTTTAATAGCAAGAAATTAGTTAATTTAGTTTTTTTTAAAAAAACTTTTATTTATTGATTGAGATACAGTGCAGAATAGGCCCTTCTGGCCCTTCAAACAATGCTGCCCTGCAGGCCCAATTTAACCCGAGCCTAATCATGGGACAATTTACAATCACCAATTAACCTACCAACAGTATGTCTTTGGACTGTGGGAGGAAAGCAGAGCACTCATTCGGTCGTAGGGAGAATCTACAAACTCCTCACAGGCAGCGGCAGGAATTGAACCTGGGGCACTGATACTGAAAAGCATTGTGCTAACCACTGCACTACTGTGCTACCCTAGTTTTTGTACGTTTTTGTAATAGCAGACAAAGCTAAATAGCGTCAACCTTAAAAAGATCAGCTTTTGAGTACCTTTGCAAAGTCGAGTTTGTTTTCATATACACAACTATATGTATGCACAGATGCATGAAAATCTTACCTGCAGTATCATCACAGCAACATTAGCATCAGATAAACAACATTCAAAATAAAGGTAATAAATTATACACAATTTTTACAGAAACGAAGCACAATTAGAAAAAAAAAGCAAAGTTTATTTTAGTGTAAAATGATCATAATGTTGGTAAACTACAGTGTTTTGCTGGTTGGTTCAAGAACCGAGTGGTTGGAGGGAAGTAGCTGTTCCTGAGCCTGGTGATGCTGGACTTCAGGCTTCTGCTGATAGCTGTGAGAAGATGGTGTGCCCCGGATGAAGAGAATCTGTGGCGACCCACTTCCTAGCACACTCGAACCAGCTCACAAATAGCCAGCGCGCCGGCACAAAGGCCAGTCCCAAAAGGGCGCCAGGTCTGCTTCACTAACAAAGGGAAAAGCCCACGCGGGACTGTGAATACGTGCCCCCTACAGCATCCGCGCCCAGGGAGGGCGGGATCAGGGAGGCTTTAAAGCAAGGCCGCGAAGTTTGAATAAAATCTTTTTTTAACTGCAGTTTACCGACTCCGTGTCGTTATTTCAGCGCTGCGTGTAGCACACCACTACAAATCTTTGATTATAGATGCTGCCTTCTCAAGCCAGCAGCTCCTGTAGATGGTGGAGGGGGGTGTATTTGTGATGTGTTTCAGAAGGGAGTAAAGGAAGAGTGCAGCCTGATGTGCATAAAGCCTCTCAGAGTGGTGACCTGAACACCGCTTCCTCTTTGCCTCTTGGCCTTGACGCCTAGCCCTTTTTAAAAAAAAAAATCTGGCTCAGTGTTTAAATTAGCTAAACATCGGTTCACTTCGCACTCTCAGGCTGGGCCCCACCACTTTGATTCAGCCTAAGTCTGCTCTAGCAATGGCCACTGCGACTATACCTGCAGTGTTGAAAGTCCAGTTCGTTCAGGACACCGGAGAAACACCAGGTCGTACAAATGGTTCAAAAGCAGAACTCCCACCAGGAAATTACAGGCTGTGGATTACAGTGATCCTAGTTCAGAAGAAGTATAATGAATAGAATGGTTAGTAGTTTTGTCTGCTGCCCATGTATCACCAGTGCCATCTTGGAATACAGCCCTAGTCTTTGGCCTTTGCTTTGTCCAATAGTGATCTCCAGTTATACTTGTAATATGTTGCTGAAGTATGATGCTTGAGAGAGGCAGATTGCATTTTACTCATACTCAGTCATGCTCCTCAACTTTCCATCTTCACACATCATTTATTTTAAGGTGTGGAATTGCATTTTGTGTTGCTGCTCCCTTCAACAGTATTCCCTAAGTGACCCAGACCCTCAGTGTTTGAGCTGTGGTGACAGACGTCAACTGAACCCATTTGCCTTGGGAGTAGAGAGTGGTGGGCACTTGGAATGCAGTGCCAGGGCTAGTGGTGGAGGCAAGCACAACGGGCATTCAAGAGGGTCTTAGATTGGCATGTGAATGTGCAAGAAATGAAAGGATATGGACATATTGTAGGCAGAAGCAATTAATTTAGTTGGAAATTTCATTATTAATTTAATTATTCTGGCATGCATTGTGGGCCAAAGGGCCTATCCCTCTGCAGCACTGATCTTTGCTCTATGTTCTAATAAGATTGGCTGTTTTCCACCACGACAAACTGTTTGAACAATCTGTAATAGTTGAAGCAATTGCTCAGAAGTACTTCGTTGGACAATTATTTAGAGAATGCTACTTAGTGCTAATCACTTCGCCTTTCTGATACGGTGAACCTTTCCCGTTCTGTCCTGCAGCGCTGAGACAAGGGCCTTTGAGCTGTGGCAGCATATGCAAGCTGAACCCTTTTGTCACGGGTAACATGACTGGCCGTGGCCAACTGCTCAAATCTGTAATGTGTTGAAACAATTGATAACATCTGCTCGGCAGTACTTTGACATTTATACAGGGAATGCCATGTAATGCTAATCACCTCGTCTTTCTGGTACACTGAATCATTGAGGAGTTGAAGGCATGAGCTGCCAGGAAAAAAAATGTCCTATTTCTCTTAATATGTGGGAACGGGTTGTGAATTGTCCTTCCCAGCAGTCATTACACATCTGTGCAAACTTTCTGGAATTGTGGTGAGTAAAACTGCATATTTCATCATGCAGAAAAGGTGCTCTGTTTGTTACTCCACCAGGCACTTGATTTTTTGCAATTTGTAAAATGTATCCTATATGTATGCATCCATCCTTGCACATACCAAACTTGAGGTGTCTAAAACCGAGCCTTGAAAAGAAGAACCATTGTTTCCAAGTAGAATTCAAAGTTCCATTTGAGTCAGTTGTAGTTCGCTTCAACAAAACAGAAAAGACTCTGATCCGAGACTTTCCCCGCTATAGGAAACATCCTCTTCAAGTCGACTCTAGGTTTTTCAATATTTGATAGGTTTTAATGAGATCCTACCTCATTGTTCTAAACTCCAGTGAGTACAGGCCCAGAGCCATCAAATGCTCCTCATATGTTAATGCTTTAATTTCTGAGGTCATTCTCATATAAAAAGAAGAGGTACTGTTATGAACCCCGTAACTGGGTCACTTACCAGCAAAGATAGAGAGGTCCATTGAAGTCTGATGGTACTATTTTTAAACGTTTTTATTTATAAAGGGGCACAAAAGTAAGGTTAATACAAACATTCAGATACTATACGTCGTCAATACTCAATCTAAAGCGCGGGTATAGTAATAATCATCAATAAGAAGTAGCTCTATCGTTTTGTCTAGGGGTAAAAATATTGTCCGATGGAAATATAAAAGTCTCTCGAGTTCATGCAGGCTTTAGCCTTTCGGGGACCGCTGGGTTTCACTTGTTGGAGAGAGAGAGAGATTTTTGGTGAGAAAAGAAACTTGCCCAGTCTTTAGGACGCAAACCGTTGAATCGGGAACGTGGGTTCCCCGTTGTTAGTTTGAAGTCCTTTTTGGTGTTATCAGCCACCCGTTCCCCAGGCCAGGGGAAACGGACCACACGTGGCTTCCGAATAGCTTCCCGTTATCACGGGAGCGATGAGCGATGGTGTCTCCTTCTGGTGCGTCGCTAGGGGACTGCCCCCTGCAGCCCCGCTTTTATCTTGACTTGCAGGGTTGTAGATGTCAATCAGGGTGGGGTGATGCAATCCCCAGCCCACATTGCCCGAGGGTGTACACGTAGCCCAGTTCACGTTGCCCTGAGAGCTGGCACGTAGCCTAAGATCGCAATCCACAAAGGTGTCTCCAAGAAACAATGGCCAACTCCGTTGCTTTGTCTGGCTAAGGATTCTCTCTCATTTCCTGAGTCCAAGACCCGAATTAATAGCGATCTTGCGATTCTCAAGAAGGAGGGGGCAGGGATCATAACAGTACCCACATTGAGTTGCCAAATCACGAGCACTTTTCTGACATGCTGTTGGTCCTCAAAGAAAATAGCAATAGAAAGGGAAACTAGAAGTAAGTAAGATAAAGTAATTCAATCAGTTTATGATTTTGAATGAGAATTACCAATGGGGATGAGTCATAACGGTCTACAGTAGCATTCAGTAAAATAATAGGGGATCTGTTCTCTTTTGCTCATTTTCTTTTCAGCTCTCCCTATTCCTTGATTTTTAAAAATTTTTTGCAGTGAAATAGTTTATTTTAAACCCTAGTGAAATTTGAAGAGTCTTATTCAAATCATCCTTGTAGGATAAACCTTCATCTCAGAAATCTGACCTGTCACCTCAAAGGTTGGAAGTTAAAAGTAAACTCAGCAAAGACCTTATTTAACTTTACTTTTAACTTGTTATCACTTGTTCTGTTATTGTTATCCAACATTTCATCTTCCAAATTTCCTGTTGCACGTGTTGTTTACTTGCTGCATTTCATGAAACTGCACATCAAGACCTTGAGACATAGGAGCACCATTAGGCTATTCGGCTTATCAAGTATGCCCTGCAATTCCATCGTGTTGATTTATTATCAAGGATCTATTGTATACAGATAGTTATGAGTGTTTTTTAAAATCAGTTAAAAAGATTCTGTTTTTCTTTATTTGCTAGTGACTCACATTTTCCTAAATTACAACACATGTGGTTTCTTGTTCTTCATCCAGTCTGCAACAGGCAGAGCATTTATGGGCTGGAAATCACGCTTACTTTATTCACTGTTCCTAAGGCCAAATGCTATTATTAAATTACCAGAAATCATGTCTGCACAAATTGGTAGTCACTTTTCTACGAAGGTTTTAAAGCTGATTTAATTGTTAATGGTACCTTTGATTAAAATCCAATGGATTCAAGAAAATGTCCTCCATTTTCTATCATTTGAATGAGATCACAGTTGAATAAACTCCTCGCAGACTTCGAGCCAGGTACAGTTATCAATTATAAATGACGTTTCAACGGCAAACTCTGGCATCTTCATGATGAAGGTGACAGAGTTTGCCATTGAAACACGGATTATAATCGATACCTGTACCTTGCTGGAAGCCCAAGAAGAGTTTATTTGCAATATACGTCAGGAAAGCTATAGATTCTTTCTTGAGATCACAGATGTATTTATTCAAACAAATGTGAAGCATTCCATGAAAAGATCAACAAGTTCCCTTAATGTTTAAACCCACGTAATGTATGTTACAATTGCAACACTTGATAACATCCAGGCTTTGTGCCTAACTGACTGGTGTAGAGCAAATGGAAAAAGGAATCCTAATGAATGATATCAGTGGCTGAAGACTTGCCAAACAGAATTTAATGTGAAAGAGTACAGTGCATTCTGATGCAGGAGATACAGGCAAATTTAAGCTATGACTCTACGCCTTTATACACAACCAGCACATTTGTGTGGAGATTAGCTGATACAGTTACTAATAAGGTACACAATAGAAGAAGCAGTGTGTATGCCAAGCTACACCAGTGTTTTGAAAGTTCATGGGGTGACTGTAGGTGTGCTTATTAAACACAGTGGAATGTTTCAGGTTGTGACTTGGAACATTCTGAATACGTTATGTAGACTGTTCACCTGATTCTCTTGAGACAAAGCAACACTTCATGTTCTTTCCCTTTTCAATTTCCCACCAAAATTTAGTCCAGCTTTAACAAGTCCATGTTTGTATGAACTTGGCTTGGTTTCTTTAGGAAAGGATCGACCTAGAGAAATTCAGAAAGATTGGTAAGGCTACCGTGACTCTTTGGGAGTAGGGAATCACTGAGAAAGGAAATAACGTGTGTGGTGAACTACATATACCTGTCTGGACATGCCCCCCCCCCCCCCCCGCTGACTGCTTCTGTGGCTCCTCCCACAGACCCCCTGCTGACTGCTCCTGTGGCTCCTCCCACAGACCCCCTGCTGACTGCTCCTGTGGCTCCTCCCACAGACCCCTGCTGACTCCTCCCACGGACCCCGGTATAAAGGCGATTGGGGACTCCGCCCTGGTCTCAGTCTCCAGGATGCAGTGTGGTGGTCAATTGCTGCTTGTTCTTTCTTCCAACCAATAAAAGCCGATATCTCACCTCACGTCTCAGAGAGTTATTGATGGTGCATCAATGTGCTAATTAAAATTGGCTGTGGAAACAGCTTCTCTGCTGTTGAATCAGTTGTATGCAGTTTGTTTATTACAGTGTGGAGCAACTTAACCTAAAAAAAATGAGTTAGTGTTTTAGGCCATAAGACACAGGAGCAGAATTAGGCTATTCGGCCCAACGACTCCACTCTGACATTCCGTCGTGGCTGATTTATTTTCCTTCTCAATCCCATTCTCCTGCCTTCTCCCCATAATCTTTGACTTCTTTAGTAATCAAGAACCTATGAACCTGTGCTTTAAACCTACCCAGTGACTTGGCCTCCATAACGATCTGTGGCAATGAATTCCACAGATTCATCACTCTCTGGCTAAAGAAATTCCTCCTCATCTCTTCTAAAGGAAGGTTCTTGTATTCTGAGGCCTAATTGTAGACTCTCTCACTGTTAGAGATATCCTGTCCAAGTTTCTGAGCTAATAAATTAATTTGAGACAAAGGCAAGTGAATGGAGTTATTTTGTCAATGGGTCATAATTTCAGATTAAAGATTAACTTTATTTGTCACATCTGCATCAAAACATACAATGAAATGTATTGTTTGCATCAAAACAAACAGCGAGAATTGTGCTGGGCAATCCTCAAGTTTCCAAAGCTAACACAGCATGCCTACAGCTCACTAACCCTAACCATACATCTTTGGAATATGGGAGAAAACTGGAGCACCCAGAGGAAAAGCCACTCTGTTACAGGGAGAACGTACAAACTTTGTACAGGAAACGCTGGGAATTGTACCGGATCGCTGATGAGAGGCTGGCACTGTAAAACAATGTGCTAACTGTTACGCTGCCATATCGCCCCATGCCTTGTGTAACAGGCTCAGACTCAGTCGCTCACTTCTGTTCCTACAGTCATCAATGTGCTTTCTTTTGTTAGTGTAACAACTTAATGGGAGCAGTAATCATTTTATTCTCATTTCTTGGAATGAAAGAGCCATATTTATTGACACAAACTCAGGAGAGACCAGCTCTCAATATTTACTTTTAAGATCTAAGTATTATTTCTAAATATTGAACTTTAAAAAAATTTTCTTAAGAGATTTTATTTAATTTTATTTAGAATTACAGCACGGATCAAGACCTTTAACCCCCGACGACCCTGATTTAACCCTAACCTAATCATGCGACAATTTTACAATGACCATTTAACCTACCCAGTATGTCTTTGGACTGTGGGAGGACACCAGAGCACCCGGGGAAATATCATGCATTCCATGGGGAGCACATACAGAGACTCCTTACAGAGGATGCTGGAACTGAACTCTGAACTCTGACGCCCCCAAGCTGTAATAGCATCACACTAGTCACTACACTACTATGTTGTCAGTAGCAACCCCAACGTTTATTTCCCATCTGCAATAATCCTTGAGAAGGTGACATTAAGCTGCTACTGTCTTTGGAATGAAATACTGTGTATCCACCCACAGTGCTGTTCTGTTGGGGGGTAATGGTATTTTGATCCAGAGATAACAAAGAAACAAAAATATACGAGAAGTGTCCACAGCAGGGGTGATTGAAAAGTTTGTGGCCTAAGGTAAAGGAGATGAGTTATACAGGTCTCATTACATGCACATGCAGTGCAACTCTTTGAGTGATTATGCAGAAAGTTTGAAGTTAATAACTCATCAGGGTGATTGATAAGTTCGTGACCTAAGGTAGAAGGAGATGAGTTATTAACTTTAAATGTGGGGTTCAACTCTTTGAGTGATCATGCAGAAAGTTTGACGTTAATAACTTATCTCCTTCTACCTTAGGCCACGAACTTATCAATCACCCCTTGTATTTCCAAGTCAAAATGCCTTAATGATGGATCTTGCATTCTTGGAGCATTGCCTTAAGAAGGTAACATCCATTATTTAGGAACCAACCATCCAGGCCATGTCCCCTTCTCGATGCTGCCATAAGGTACCAGCACCTAAAGACTTGCATGTCAAGGTCAACAATAGCTCTTCCCCACTGCCATCTGGCAGAAGATACAAAAGCTTAAAAGCAAGTGTAACCAGACTCAAGGACAGTGTTGTTAGACCGTAGAACCATAATGGTGAAGGACCCAAACACTACCTTGGACGATATTTTTATTTTCTCGCTCTCAACTTGCACTAGTTGTTCTGTTTATTTTAATAATTTTACTTAGTTGCATATCATTTATGTTAATTTGTGCTTATCAGGTTGTAATGTCCTATGCCTCAGAAAGCTAATTTTCACAACATTTGTACCCTGAGTATGTATGCCTATGACAATACATTTAAACTAACTTGAGTGGTTGACTCGGAGAGGAATTTGTTGGTGCTACCTGCTTATCCTGTCCTTTTCAGTGAAAAATCCTTAGCATTTTGCTGGAGTCCTGTGGCCACTATGTGTTCATGCTTCGGGAAATTGGCTTCTGACTCAGCTTCTGATGGATATCTCAACTCTGTCCTGTTTTTACAGCTAAATACCAGTGTGGTTGATTAATTTAAGATTTTTGTCGAGATATTTTGCTCTGTTTCATGACCTGAAAATGAAAAGTCAAACATGAATTTGCATACACCCTGTTACTTACTTACTGCCCATTACGCTACTGGCTTTTAGGACAGCAACGAAGGTCCTCCATGTCTGGTGGGGTTCAGGGCTTCCTTTGTCACTAGCTTCCTCTCGGTTTTTACCACTGTCAGTTATGAAGTCCCAGGAAGAGACTCAGGAACAATCAGATGTAGAAAGATTCTTCATTGCTGTTTCCATAACAATTTTGTTTTGCCAGTCAGGGTTGTTATTCCCTGAGCTGAACCCCTGAACCTGGAGGACCAGTGGACCACTCTTAGTCTAACCTCTGCAGAACCAAAGCATGAAGCTCTGACTCCAACCAACATAGCTCACAAGCCTCCAAACCCATTGATAAGGTTGAGGTCCTCTTGGAGGGCAAACCATGTTGTAGAATTAATAGTAGTGAAATAGACAGAAAGGCCTCAACTATTGTATGGGCCTAAACACAAGAGATCCTGCAGCTGCTGGAAATCTTGAGCAACATAAACAAAATGCTGGAGGAATTCAGCAGGTCAGGCAGCATCTGTGCAGGGGAATCAACAGTCGAGACTCTTTATCAGTCCTCATGATGGGTCCCAGCCCAAAACGTTTGACAGTTTATTTCCCGACATAGATGCTGCTGAACTTGCTGAGTTCCTCCTGCATTTTGTGTGTGTTGAATGGAGCTGTTAATTAACTAGCCACAAGTTAATCTGCCATTTTATTTGAATGAGTAAAGGGGATTTAGTGGAACAACATCTTGTTTCAAACACTGCTCTGCAGTCTTGTTTGTTCTCCATACCCAGAGTTCGGATCTGAAGGAAACACTTTCAGCGATGCAATCTCTCTCCATACTGAACTGAGTTTTCAGAACCTACTGGTTGACTCTACCGATCCTCTATTTACACCCTGCCATTTATTCCCTGTCTTCTTTCTATGAATTTCTTTACTTGCACAGAAGCTTCTTCATTAAATTTATCAATGAAAATCAAGACTGATAGTTAAAAGTTCAAGTATTGACTTAATAAGTCATTAGTAATACAATATCAATCAACTCTCCAGCCCAAAGTGAGAACAAGATTAAAATAAAAAGCTGTATATCGAATGCCTTTTGTTATTTTAATCTTGTCCTTCTTTGTCTTATTTCTCCTTCTGTGGCTGACTGACTTGAATCCATCCTCAGCATCTCAGGCAACATCTGTGAGTAAAGAGTAGCCAATGTTTCAGGCCGAGACCCTTCATCAGGAATGGGGGGGAAAGAGAGGGCCCCTGCATATAGAAGCAGAGAAGAGTACCCAGACAGTGGAAAACATCCTGTATTGTCCCGGTACCGAAGAAACCACAACCAAAGGAGTTGAATGACTTCAGACCTGTTGCCTTGACGTCGCACGTGATGAAGACCATGGAGAGGCTGATAATACAGAATCTGAGGCCACAAACCAGGCACGCCCAGGATCCTCTTCAGTTTGCGTATAAGGAGAAGGTGGGAGTGGAGGATGCTATCACGTATTTGCTGCACAAATCACTCTCTCACCTAGATGGGGTCAGTTGTGCTGTGAGGATTACATTCCTTGACTTCTCTAGTGCCTTTAACACCATCCAGCCCAAGATCTTAAGGCACAAACTAATGGAGATGGGAGTAGACTCTCACATGGTGGATTGGATAGTGGACTACTTGACAGATAGACCTCAGTATGTGCGGTTGGGAGACTGTAGGTCTGACACGGTGGTCAGCAGCACAGGAGCGCCGCAGGGAACCGTACTCTCTCCGGTCCTGTTCACCCTGTACACATCAGACTTCCAATATAACTCGGAGTCCTGCCATGTGCAGAAGTTCGCTGATGACACGGCCATAGTGGGGTGTGTCAGGAATGGACAGGAGGAGGAGTATAGGAAACTGATACAGGACTTTGTGATATTGTGCGACTCAAACTACCTGCGTCTCAATATCACCAAGACCAAGGAGATGGTGGTGGACTTTAGGAGATCTAGGCCTCATATGGAGCCAGTGATCATTAATGGAGAATGTGTGGAGCAGGTTAAGACCTACAAGTATCTGGGAGTACAGTTAGACGAGAAGCTAGACTGGACTGCCAACACAGATGCCTTGTGCAGGAAGGCACAGAGTCGACTGTACTTCCTTAGAAGGTTGGCGTCGTTCAATGTTTGTAGTGAGATGTTGAAGATGTTCTATAGGTCAGTTGTGGAGAGCGCCCTCTTCTTTGTGGTGGCGTGTTGGGGAGGAAGCATTAAGAAGAGGGACGCCTCACGTCTTAATAAGCTGGTAAGGAAGGCGGGCTCTGTCGTGGGCAAAGTACTCGAGAGTTTAACATCGGTAGCTGAGCGAAGGGCGCTGAGTAGGCTACGGTCAATTATGGATAACTCTGAACATCCTCTACATAGCACCATCCAGAGACAGAGAAGCAGTTTCAGCGACAGGTTACTATCGATGCAATGCTCCTCAGACAGGATGAAGAGGTCAATACTCCCCAATGCCATTAGGCTTTACAATTCAACCGCCAGGACTTAAGAACTCTTTAAAAGCTATTATAAATTGCTTTTTGAGATATTGATTTAGATGCATATCATATTTTTTTTTACTGAGTTAAGTATTGTATGTAATTAGTTTTGCTACAACAAGTGTATGGGACATTGGAAAAAAAGTTGAATTTCCCCATGGGGATGAATTAAGTATCTATCTATCTATCTAGAGTGAATGTGGAGAGGATGTTTCCTATAGTAGGGGATTCTAGAGAGCTTTTCCTCGGAATAGCTACAGTACAAAGATAAGGAGGAATTTCTTTAGCCAGAGGGTGGTGGATCTGTGGATACCTTTGCAACAGACAGCTCCAGAAGCCAAGTCATTGGGTGTATTTAAAGCAGAGGTTGATAGGTTCTTGATGAGTAGAAGTATCAAAGGTTACAGGGAGAAGGCAGGAGAATGACATTGAGAGGGAAAATTAAATTACCATAGATTCTGGACTACAAAGCGCACCTGATTAAAAGCCGCTGGCTCTAATTTTAGAAAGAAAATCAATTTTTTACTTGTACAGGCCGCACCGGATTTTAGGCCGCACCGAATTTTCGGCCGCAGGTGGCCCACGTTGTAATATGAGATATTTACACAGAAAGATATTACACGTGAGGATTTTTTAACTTTTAATTAAATCCATATGGTAACATAAACAAATACATATTGCAAATGCTTTTTTTCGAACCGTGCCTGTAACGCGGCTACTTTTAAATATACGTTGCATATACTTTTTTACTGAACAACATTCCAATATCTCCTAACGACTGGTAAAAAATATATATATTGCAGCCTACCAGGAAAAGTTATTGATCGCCTTTAACTTAAAAGCAGCGTTCGCTCAGATCCAAAGCCGCTCGCGTAATGTGCTCCCCCCCGCCGTCCCGTTTATCGCAAACGGCATTTTTCCCACAAGACGCGGCGAAACCGGGTGTGACGTCATAGCATCCCGCGATGTAGTACAGAAAACAAATATAGTTAAAACACTTCTAACTTTAACTAACAAATGAATTACTAAGCGAAAATATTATAAACTGCCATAAAGGCAGCACAATGCTTTTCTTCGAGTGTTTTCCATGTTGATGAGGGTGAGTACAAATGACTGATTTACAATAATTTAATTGTGAAAGTGCGCTTGATTTATCGTACAATTTCATTGGACCTCTGTGAACTACTCATCAATTTTATTGGTCTACTGTTATGAGGCAAAATGTTTTTGGCGGCATGAAAAAAACCATGCATTAGCCGCACCGTATTAAAGGCCGCAGAGTTCAAAGCTGTTCAAAATGTGGGAAAAAAGTAGCGGCTTATAATCCGACATCTACGGTAGTCATGATGGAATAGTTGAGCCGACTCAATGGGCGAAATGGCCTAGTTATGCTCCTATGTCTTATGG
This sequence comes from Hemitrygon akajei, assembly GCF_048418815.1. Classification (NCBI taxonomy): domain Eukaryota; kingdom Metazoa; phylum Chordata; class Chondrichthyes; order Myliobatiformes; family Dasyatidae; genus Hemitrygon; species Hemitrygon akajei. The sequence goes on from NC_133145.1 coordinate 54,444,782, forward strand.
TCTAACAATACTGCCCTTGAGTCTGGTGGTACATGGTGTGTGCTTTCAAAGATTTGTATCTTCTGCTTGATGGGAGAGTGGAGAAGAGAGGATAACTGGTGTGGGAGGGATCCTTGATGATGTTGATTTCTCTCCTGAAGCAGCGGGAGTGTGGGTAGATTCAATGGAAGGGAAGCTGGTTTCCATGATCAATCGGGCTGTGTTGACAAATGTCTACAGTTTCTTGCAGTGTTGGGCAGAGTACTGGCCTGTATAGCAGATGTGTCTGCTGAGAGTAGCTCGTAAAGATTCGCCACATTCCAGTGCCATCTTGAGTTGGGTGTCAAGATACAAGGACAGAATGGTAACATAGCAGTTAGAGTAACGTGTTACAGTCCCAGCAGTCGGGGTTCAATTCCCATTGTCACTGTCTGTATGGACTCTCCCTGTGACCATGTGGGTTTCCTCCAGGGACTCCAATTTCCTCTCACATTCCGAGGACATATAGATTAGGATTAGTAATAGTTGGCACCTGAAGAATGGCAATGCTTCTTTATTAGACTGTGTTGATCGTTGACGCAAAAATGACACATTTTACTATACGTTTTGATTTACATATTGTAAATAAATCTAACTTTCGTCTTCCATTCTTCATTGTTGGCCTTGCTCTTCAGTACGGTCCCAGACACTCTGCTCAATCCTTTGGGCTGTTTTCAGCTCACCTTTCCAGCAAGTTAAGTGTTGAAGTCACTTTGTGAGATGAAGCTACTTAACTGACTGCCATTAACTACCTCTATCCAGCAAACCCAGTTTATTAAGTTCAGCAAGAAATCACAGGTCCAAGCCTCCTCTACTGCCACAATGAGGCCACACTCGGGTTGGAGGAGCAGCACATTGTATTGCTTCCGGGTAGCCTCCAACCTGATGGCATGAACATTGATTTTTTGAAGTTCCTGTATTTGCCCCCCACCACCTTAACCATTCCCTTTCCTGCTTCCCTCTCTCACCTTATCTCCCTACCTGTCCATCAACTCCTCTGGTGCTCCTTCCTTTCATGGCCTTCTGTCCTATCAGATTCCCCCTTCTCCGGCCCTTTATCTCCCTCACCAATCGACTTCCCAGCTCTTTACTTCAACCCTTCTCCTCTCCCGGCTTTACCTGTTAACTGCCACCTTGTACTTCTTCCTCCCCCTCCCCACCTTCTTACTCTGACTTCTCTTTCTTTCCAATCCTGATAATGAGTCCTGACCTAAAACATCAACTGTTTACTCTTTTCCATCGACGCTGCCTGGCCTGCTGAATTCCTCCAGCATTCTGTTTCATCAAATTCAAACCTTTGTACTGGGATTCACTTCCCCAGCCTACAGTAGAGAAACCAAAAAAAGTACCAACTGCTGTGCTAATCCTGCTGCTTGGCTGCATTGTTTCAATGAGCATAGCACTTGCTGGCAATTGGGTTGTTTCAGCTGTGCTTCCTGTTCACAGAGAGCTTAATAAGCAAAATAGTCGAGGGTAAGGGCAAGAAAAGTAATAACTACATCATCTAGGGCCAAATCAAGAATAATTGTCAGGTTAAACAGCTTGGTGGTCTGCCGTTACAAAGATTCATTGTACAAAATAAATGACTTCACTTTTTCTTCCCACAGAACTTCAGAAGCGAGCTGCAGAGCTGTTTGGGATGGAGGCTGCTTTGTTTGTACCCAGTGGAACAATGGGGAATCTGATTTCAGGTCAGTGTGTTAACAGGAAACCACCTCCTCACCCCAACCATCACCACCCCCCAGAAGAGATTTCCAACCTTATTCTTTTTACAATGAAATGGTATAGTCATAGGCTGAGAGCCCACAATTCCCCCACCTCTGAAACAGGAACTAGTACATTGGTGGTGAGGGTGGTCTCCCGAGGAAGTCTATGTAGGAGTCCTTAACTTGGGGACCTGGGGCGGAAGCACAGTCCCACGCAGCAGATTTTTGAGTCAATTCACTGATTACCCAGCCACCTGCTCCCTCTGTGACCAGGGGTGGGGGGGAGCATGGAATGTGAGAGGCTGCCGGCACTACTTGAAGGGGCTGCTCCTCAAGTTTGGGTTACACTTCAGCACCATGCTCGGGAGCAGGGTGTTGGATCGGTCAGGGGATTTCCTGGTGGGTTTACTCCTGTACTCCTGAACCTGGCCAAACTGGCCAGCCACAGGTCCAGGCGGTTGGCAGTCAAGGGCTCTGTCCGAGCCGATTGCCTGCCCCTCTTCTGGGGCTAAATCTCTTACCATTATCTGCAGTTTATTATGGACAGGGCCAGAGCAGCAGTCATAACCAAAGTGTGATGAATCCGGAGTGGATGCATTCCCTGGTATGTCAATAAAAATTGGTGAAAGGTTGTCGTCATGGCACCATATCTTCTCCTATCTCCTTCCTGTTCTCTGGCTTTTCATTATTTTGAGATACAGCCTGCTACAGTGGTATAATATGCAGATTGTAGATGGAATTGGGGCAGAATCAGGCCATGCAGTCATCAGTACACAGGGAGTAGAGCAGAAATCTGAGGATGAGGCATTGCGGGGCACCAGTGTTGAGAATCATTGTGGCGGCAGTGTTTCTGCCTGTTATTACCGTTAGCCGTCTGTTGGTCAGGAAGTCAAGAATCCAGTGCGAGAGGAGGTGTTGAATCGCAGGTATGAAATCTGGAGAGGAATTTGCTTGGAATCCTTGTATTGAAGGCCAAGCTATAGTCAACAAGCAGTAGTCCAATGCAGAGATGAGTTTAGGGCCAGGGAGAACGTGAATGTTGTAGATCTGTTTCAGCAGTAAGCAAACTGAATAGGTTGGGTTTTCTGGGAGGCTGGAGTTAATGTGTTCCATGAACGTCCTCTTAAAGCACTTCATGATGGTAGGATGCCAGAGCCTCCAGGCGATAATCATTAAGGCACACTATCTTGTTTTTCCCAAGTACCACAATGATAGTGGTCTACTTAAAGCAAGTGGAGCCATACCAATCATGACGCTCCATCCAAAATAGTCCCATTTGCTAGAATATATGGTCCAAGCAGTTCATTAGTCACTCAGATGTTCTGGTCAATTATCGTACGCATGGTCCTGCTCTGCAGAAGTATCAAAATCCGAGGGGACATTTTTGAGATGGTCACAGTGGAGCATCTGGGTCATCCTCATCACCTGTTTCCTGATTATAGGAATCAAGTACAAGATGAGTAAAGGGCATAAAACAAACTTGGCCAGTTCCAAACTAGAAAATATAAAAAATCTTTATCTTTTATTCCTTCCACAAATAGTTTCTTCTTCATCTGCTCCCTCCACCCCAGCTGCTTCTGTGTTTAGTCTTGTCCCGTTCTACATGTAAAATTTATCCACACTTTCCTTGCCTCTCTCTAAATCACAAATTGAATCTGCTAAAAGTTTTCCAATTCTGAAACTTGCTGAATAATTACATTACCGCCTGAATTCTCAGTTGAATGTTCTTGTTCTTTCAACTTTCACTAGAAGTCTCTGATACAGACAGGACATGTGCTGCGAAGGAATCCGAAGGTGATTAGGCAATAAGTTCTTGTGAATCACTGCTTGATTATTGAGCTAGGGGATTTTGACTATAGAGTATTTGCATAATTTCAGCAATGTGCCGAATGTATGTATTAGTCACGGCTACTTCAGTAGTTATTGTGTGAGATTAGTTTAGCTATTTCTCGTTGCCCTGTGTTTTGCTATGTCATACTTGAGACAATCTATAATGCATCCTAACATGGACCTTGGATTCTGCTGGAGTTCACATTTTCACTAATACCAACAGGTCACAGAGGCTTTAAGAGAAAGCTGCTACAGTATATTCTAGCTGTAACACATTGTGTTACATCATGGTGGTGTCACAATGCCCTCTAACCATGGGATTTATTTACATACTGTAAATCTACAAAAAGTCATTACATTGCTCTTCCTTTTTGGTGTAGATATTTTTCATAATCATAGTCAATCATTATAGATTAAAATTCTTGACCATCTTCTCTAGTCAGATTGGACTCCTCAGTTGTGAAGCTTGGTGAAGTATTATACTTTGTTGATTTGAAACCACCTAGAGTTTATTCTTTCACTTGCCAGCTGCAGTTGACTCTGTAAAATACCGGACTGCGGCTAAAAACCGAAGTGGTTCACGAATGTTCTTCGGTGGAAGAAATCTGCCACCCTTTACCTGGTCAAGCCTGTGACACCACAATCAGCAATGTGGTTGATGCTCAGGAAGCCACACAGTTCAGTGGAACTTGGGACTCAAAAATGACTGTTCATCTAGTCAGCAACATCTAGACCCCTCCCAAAAACAACACACACAAAATACTGGAGGAGTTCAGCAGGTCAGCTAGCATCAAGAAGAGGAGTAAAGATCTGACATCTCAGTCCGAAACATCAGCTCTTTATTCCTCTCCATAAATGCTGCCTGATTTGCTGAGTTTCTGCAGCATTTTGCGTGTTACTCTGGATTTCCAGTATCTACAGAGTCTCTTGTGTTCAAAATAATAAATAAATTAGATGCATCAGTGTTTGCAGACATCTCTCTTGTATTTCTCTCGTTTGCAACATTACAATAGAAATTTGGACAACTTCACCAAAGTCCCATTGTTGGAGTCTTGTCTAATGACATGGGGATGATGATTCTTTTTGTGTCGGACACTTGACTTTGTATTAATTTTTCTCACAAAGGTGCTTTCTCCTCTCTACCTCGTAATTCTGAGTGTACTAACTTCAGTCCTGTGTGAAGATGATGACATACTGCTGGAACAAAAAGTGTGAACGCACATATTTATAAATGAAAAGTTAACGAGAGACCACGATTCATTGTGAAACTAGAGTAATTTTGCCATACTTGCCTCTTCTAGGCATCTGTCAATACATGGAGTTGATCTCTTTCTTAACTTGTTAGAATCAGTATGATATAGATAGGGCAAATGCAAGAAGCCTTTTTCCACTGAGGTCGGGTGGGACTACAAACAGATGTCATGGGCTAAGGGTAAAAGGAGAAAAGTTTAGGGGGAACATGAGGGGAAACTTATTCACTCAGAGGGTTGTGAAAGTGTGAAATGAGCTGCCAGCACGTGGTGCATGCATGCTCAATTTCAAGGTTTAAGAGAAGTTTGAATAGCTGCATGGATGGTAGGGGTATGGAGGGTTATGGTCCCAGTGCAATGGGAGTAGGCAGTTTAAGTGGCTCAGCACAGACTAGATAGGCCGAAGGGCCTGTTTTCTGTGTTATACTTTTCAATAACTCTATAAATTATTTGCTGCCATTGCATCACCACCCCCACTAATCTCTTAATGAACTGTGGGTCATGGAAAGAGACAGCACAGGAATAGGCACTTCAGCCCATAAAGTATGCACAGACCATTAATCCTACAATTAATCCGTTTTTTAAAAATTCTACCCACATTCCCATCACCTCCCCACAGGTTTTGCCTCTCACCCCCATATAAAGTGACCAATTGACCTACTAAGTCACAAGTCTTGGGGTGTGAGAGGAAACCAGCACTCGGCATAGTCAAAGTAAATTTATGATCAAGGTATGTGTACAGAATGTCACCATTTCCTACCTTGAGATTAATTTTCTTGCAGGCATTTACATGAAAATACAATAAAGTTTGTGAAAAGCTATACATAAAAAAAGATTGACAAAAAACAATGTGCGAAAGACAAATGGTACACACACACATATATACAAAAACATACACACATTATACATATATAATTTATATATATAATATAAATAATGCATTTATTTTAAATAATATGCATATTCTCATGTTCTCAGTATTTAACAAACACTGACAACATCTGTTTAAAATAAGACAAATCAGCAAATAAATAAATAAATACATACATACATACATACATACATGCTAAGGATATTAGTTTTAGAGTCCTTGAATGTGAGGCCATAGGTTATGGAATTAGTTCAGAATTGAGGTGTGTGAAGTTAACCACGTTGGTTCAGGAGCTTGATGGTTGTAGGGTAATAACTGTTCCCGAACCTGGTGGTCATAAATCTCTGGGATTTCATCTTTCAGTCCAATTCCATTCTTCATTCTTCTTATGAGGAAATGCAAGACTATTAACAACTTTTGCTCTTCTTCCTTCCCATCAACCATGGACTATATAGTTCCTTTAGGTGAGGCAGCAATTCATTAAAATGCATTATATGGCATTCAGTTTCTCATATCTCTCTGAACAATCAAACATATAGAGGGTGACCATTTTGCAGTACACCCCCATTCAGTCCAGAGCATTCAGTTGCCCTCACTTTAATTCTCCATCCTGATCTTTACATTTTTTCTCCTGTCACATTAAAGCTGTGCCCTCAAGCTGTAGACATCCTTCCTTCCTGGGGTTAAAAATTCAGGCTGCCTACTTCATCTACTTCCACCATAGTTTACACAGTCTCATCAGACACTCCCATGATCAGGCATAGAATGATGTTCCTTCTAAATCATCTCATCACACACTCTCAGGGTCAGAAACAGGGTGAAGCTCCTTCCAACCGTCCCATCTCATACTCCTGAAGTCAAACACAGGGTGAAGCTCCTTCCACACTGTCCCATCACACACTCCTGTGGTCAGGCACAGAATGAAGCTCCTTCTAAACCATCCCATCACATACTTCCAGGGTCAGACACAGGGTGAAGCTCCCTCTGCACTGTCCCATCACATACTCCCAGGATCAGACCTTATCTTTCTAAGGCCCCCTACATTAGTGCAATGAAGCCCAATGTAAGCTTGAGGAATCATGCTTCATCTTCCATCCGGCCACATCAGATTCAGAATCAGGTTTATTATCACTGGTATGTGTTGTGAAATTTGTTAACTTAGCAGCAGCAGTTCAATGCAATACATAATACGAAAGAAAAAATAATGATAATAAATAAGTAAATTGATTACAGTATGCATATATTGAATAGATTAAAATTTGTGCAAAAAACAAATAATATATATTAAAAAGGAGTGGTACTGTTCAAGGGTTCAATGTCCATTTAGGAATTGGATGGCAGAGGGGCTGTTCCTGAATCACTGAGTGTGTGACTTTAGGCTTCATTGTGGTCTTTGGTATTCAATATAAAATTCAACAATTTCAGATAACTATCAGAACTGCCCATTCCTACTGGAGTGTTATCCCTCTGTTCCCTCTTTCTATTCAGGTATTTCCCTGTCTTTTGGGTGTTTTGAGCATTTTCCTTTTGCCTTTTAGCTCCCAGCCATATTTGCATTTCCCAGCTTTTTTTTATGTCTTTCTCAAGCTGCGTCATTCGCCTACAAACCAAACGACTCCATGAACAGCAGAAAAGCCAGACAACCTGGCCTCACCATTTCTGAATTATTCCCTTATGTACCCAGCTATCTGTACAACAGGAATTGATTTCTCATTTTCTCACTGATGAAGGATGATGAACAAAAATATTATTTTCCTCCCCGATGCTGCCTAACTTTCTCAGGCTTCTGATTTTATTTCAGATTTACAACAGTTGTTTTTTTTCCAATTATTGCTAACACTATCACTAGATCTTGCAAAAATAATATAATGAATCACCCACAAAAGTGAATAAAGCTCTACCTTATCACCTGAATGTGTGGATTTCATTTTTGAATTACCATTTTCAGGCATCAGTCCATTTGCAACTACCTTTGAAATGAGAAACAATACCTCTGGCTGTTCAGAATTACACCAGCACCATTTCAGTTTGGTGTTGTGATGGTGAAGTTACTTCAGCACGTCCTGTGAAATGCAGATTATCTTCTCGCAAATTTGAGCAGTAAGATCACAATATTTATCATTGCCTGGCAAAATCTCATCCTACTTTGCAGTGGGTTTCTCTCCATTACAACTGCAGGAGTACAACTCTATGCATGTTGTTTGCAAAGTACTTCTGTGTGCGGCTACACAGAAATCTGAGAAATCCGGATCTTGCCAAGTATGCATACGGATTCTGGGAAGTTGCTGTTCATTATCATCTGTTTGATGTAAAATAATCTGGTGGTCATCAAATAATCTCACTGCTTTATCTGACTTCTGTGCAACATCTGTTAGAGTTGCCCTTTGCCACTATATTTCATCAGTAGCATCTCTAGAAGTTGCTTTGGTGTATCAGTGCAAACAGGTCTCTTTTAAAGTCACAGAGCACTACAGCACAGAAACAGGCCCATTCAACCCATGCTGAACTGTTATTCTGCCTCACCCCGTCAACAAGCACCCGGATCATAGCCTTCCCTACCCCTCCCATCCATGTACTGATCCAAACTTCTCTTAAATGTTGCAATCGAACCCGCATCCACCACTCCCGCTGACGCTTGTTTACACTTGCACTACCTTCTGAGTGAAGTTCCCCCTCAGGTTACCCTAAATATTTTACCTTCCACTTTTAACCTGTGACCTCCAGTTCTCATTTCCCCCAATCCCAGTGGAAAGAGCCTGCTTGCATCTACCCTATCTATACCCCTCATAATTTCGCATACCTCGATCAAATCTCCTCTCTTTCTCCTATGCTTCAGGGAACAAAGTGCTAACCTATTCAACCTTTCCCTATAATTCAGTTCCTCAAATCCCAACAATATTCTTATAAATTTTATCTATACCTTCATATACGTGACACTAATAAACTAAACCCAAACACCGATGCATGCCAATTCAAACTAAAGGCTTTTTTGTGCTGAACAGCTCCAAATGGATCGTTTTATCCCCCAGCCAAATCACATTTGAACCTGTCTTTAGGAGCTAGATATGAAAACTTTACAAAGTTACAATGTTGAAAAGTTCATGCGTGTGATGATGTGGTCATGGATTCTCACATCTTCAGATTTGGTTAATTTGGCTTTCTGCCTTCATAAATGACTGTGGGTAAAATGATTTGTCTGACATCTGAACTCTGATATCTCTACTGCAAAGCTACTAAACTAATGGATGCCTGATACACTTCGGAATAGATTTCCGAAGGTAATATTGATTTCTTCCATTTCCATTTCCTCATTGCAACATTCAACGCCTACACATTTTCAGCGCTCTCTTTCACCTTCAGAGTGTTATTGCCTAGAAAAGCAACTCCATTGTCCTTAAGTCTCTACTCTACTGCCTGTTATGCCTATGGCACTTAGGGCAGCGATGAACGTCCTCCATCTCTGATGGTGTTCAGCGCTTCCTTCATCATGTCAGTAGCTCGGTTTCCACTCCTGTAACTCAAGCAAGTCCCAGTGGAGACTCGACACCATCCCTCCCAGATGTAGAAGGACTCTTCTTTGCTGTTTCTGTAACAGTTTTGTTTTCCCAGTCAGGGTTGTTAGCCCTAAGCTTGTACCCCTGACCCTTAAGGACCTGTGGACCACTCTTAGTCTGGCCTCTACCCTCTGACCTGTTTGACATGGGTGACCCTACCAAGAGCCAAAGCATAAATCCATGACTCCAGCCAACATAGCTCATTGAAACACGCAAGCCTCCAAACCAAGGTTGTGGTCCTCTTGGAGGATTGTCCTTAAGTAGGACATGAACAATTCACACTCTTTGTTATACATTCCTGAGTTTCAGTGGGACTTGTGAATATTTAAGCTACTGTTCTCTCAAAGTTCATAGTACATTTATCATCAAAGTACCTATATGTCACCCTATACTACCCTGAGATTCATTTTCTTGCGGGAATTCACAATAGATGGCATGATGGTGCTGATAAGGGGATTGGCGTCGTGTGTAGCTCTGATGAGAATCAATAAATATTCCCATTCAGGATAACTACAGCTGAAATCTACAGTCACAGCCTTGGGTTCTTCAGTAAGCAACATCGTTTTAAGACATTTAAAAAAATCTATAGATACTCAAAATTGACAGATCCCGGACTGCAGACTTGGATTGCGAGTGCAGATGCAAAGAAACAGAATAGAACCAGTGTGCATAAAAAGACAAACTGTGCAATTTCAGTTGATAGATAGATAAATAAATTAAAGAAGAGTTGAGAGAACATGAGTTGTAGAGTCCTTGAAGATTAGCGCATAGATTGTGGAACAGTTCAGTACTGAGGTGAGTGAAGTTATCCACAGTGATTCAGGAGCCTGGTGGTTGAGGGGTAATAACTTATTCCTTCTTTCCTTTCCTACCAGAATGAAGCTTGTACACTATTTGCACTCCTCGTTTCAATTTGTCTCAGAAATCAATTGGTGACATTTTGTAAACTTGTACAGATGCACAGTGGAATGTATTCTAACTGGTTGAATCACGGCCTGGTATGAAAACAGCGGTGTCTAGCAATGGAAAAGTCTACAGAAAGTGGGGGATACAGCCCAGTCCACAAGAAAGCAGCATCCATCAACAAGGACCCCCATCATCCAGGCCATGCTCTCTTCTCACTGCTACCATCAGGAAGGAGGTACAGAAGCCATTGATCTTGCACCACCAGGTTCAGGAACAGCCATCAGGGCTGCTGAATGAATCAGTGAGAATAACTTCACTCACCTCAATTCTGAATTGATTCCACAACCTACAGACTCACTTTCAAGTACACAGCATCTCATGTTCTCAGACGTACATTTCCAGTTAATGTGGCATTTGGAAAATAAGAGCAGCCGCTTATTTGGGGCAACTCTTAACAAGAACAAGTCTAGAAAATTACTGAGATTCCTTTCATTTATTGAGACACTGTGCCACTTAATTGCAGCCTGGTGCGCCAGAGTTCAGTACCAGCATGCTCTGTACATTCTGTTTGTGGAATGTGTGGGTTTTCTCTGGATGCTCTGATTTCCACCAACTGTCCAAAGGCATATCAGATAGGTTAATTGGTCATTGTAAGTTATCCTGTAGGTTAAATTGCGGTGGTCGGGTGTTGCTGAGCAGTGTGGCTCAAAGGGCCTATTCTGCACTGTACCACTAAATAAAAAACAAAATGAAATAAAAATAATAGGGGCAGAAGACTTGCTGAACAGGTTGTAATTAGCATCAGTCAAATGCCCTTGTAGCTAGCGTCAGTCATGCCCCCTTGTAACTAACGCCAGTCAAATGCCCTTGTAACTGGCATCAGTCATGCCCCCTTGTAACTGATGTCAGTCAGGCGCCCTTGAAACTAATATCAGTCAGGTACCCTTGTAGCTAGTGCCAGTCGTGCCTTTTTATAGCTAGCGACCTTTTAACTAGTATCAGTCGAGCACCCTTGTTTGGCCATTAGGCTTTAAATCATCTCTATATTACTTATAATACTGAATACAATGTAAATGCTGTGTAAATAGTTGTTAAACTGCATTGTTTAGGGAATAATGACAAGAAAAATATTTTATTTCCAATAAAAACATTCAATAAAACATAAAAATATACAGCTTTAAACAAACGGAATCAAACATATGTTAAATGACTTATTGGAATATATGTAAAACGTTACTGTCACTATAAAACTTCAGTAACTTGTCTTTCTGTTTCTTTAAATTATATATAGTGGTAGTTCCGACACCATATTCTTCAGAAAGACGCCATACAGGCTCACCACAATCATGCTTCTGCAATAGTTCCACTTTCTGCGTTATTGATAATAATAGTTGCTTCCTTCTCTTTTTCTCATTGTTACCCATAGGGGTATCTGCAGCTCTTTTTGACATTTTCACTGAAATTAAACACAAAGTCAACAGTGAACACAACATATCAGCGAACAGCAAATGCACGCATAACCAGTATGAGTGCTGAGCCACAACTGACGTCTGGTGGCCTTTGCTAGTGCTGCCATGTCACACCTGAGTGACATCAGCCTTTGGCGAAAAAGCTTTGGTTTTCGGAGCTTTTTGGATTTCAGAATTTCGGATAAGGGATTGTGGGGCTCAGCCTCTCCCCAGCTTTCCCTTTCTCTGGCAAAATTCAGGGCCCAGATCAGCTACTCAGAGGCAGAAGGACTCTGGCATTGGGAGCTGGAATATGGGGGCATGCTGGAAGAAATAGCAAACTCCCAATGGCTTGTGACCGGAAAACTCTAGTAGCTCACAGTTCATCAGAAGATTTTATGCAGCGTCACTCTGGAATTCCCATTACATTCTGCACATAAATCAGAAAACAAGCACACCAAAAACCCTTCCTTAAATATTCGTGGGGATTTCAAGTTGATAGGGTGGTAAAGAAGGCTTAAGGTGGTTTCCCTCCCTCTCTATTGATACTGCCTTCACTTGCACCTCCTCTATTTTCCATACATCCGTGCTTAACCCATCTATCTGCCACTGTAATTGTGATAGAGACCATCTTGTCCTTGCCTACCAACCCATCAAACCACCACGTCCAATACATTAACCCCTGCAACTTCAGCACTTCCAAAGGGATCCTATCACTAAACATATCTTTACCTCCCCGCACATCCACTTTCTGCAGGGATCGGTCTCTCTGTGATTTCCTTGTCCATTCATCCCTCCCCAATAATCTTCCTCCCAGCCCTTATCCCTGCAAACAGCTCAAGTGCTACACCTGCCAATTCACCTCCTTCCTCATCTCCATTCAGGGACCCAAAACAGTCCTTCCAGGTGAGGCCAAACTGCTGGTGATGTCTATTGTGTCTGATGCGCCCTGCTCTACATTGGTGGGACCCAATGTAAATTGGGGCACTGCTTCCACCACAAGCGGGACTTCACGCCAAACATTTTAATTTGGATTCCCATTCCAGGTCCAACGTGTCGATCCATGGCTGCCCCTTGTGCCAAGATGAAGCAATGCTCAGGATGGAGGAGCAACACCTTGTATTCTATCTGGGTACCCTCCAACCTGATGGGATGAATATTTAATTCTCTTAATAGTGAACAAACTTGGCCCCGCCCCCTCTATATTTCACACTGACCTTTTACTTCTTCCCATCTGCCTATTACTTTCTCCTTGGTCCCTTCCTCCTTCACTTTCTCCTACTGTTCACTCCCCTCTCCTATAAGATTCTTTCTTCTCCAGCTCTTGGACCTTTCCCACCCACCTGGCTTCACCTATCACCTTCCAGCTAGCCTCTTTTCTCTCCCCGCACCTTTTTATTCTGGGATCCTCCCTCTTCCTTCTTAGCCCTGAAGGAGGGTCTTGGTCCAAAACGTCAACTGTTTACTCTTTTCCATAGATGCTACCTGACCTTCAGAGATCCTCCAGCATTGTGTGTGTTGCTCATGATGTGCTCAAGAACCATGAGGTACTGTTACTATAAAGCCCTGGTTAGACCAAACTTGGAGTATTATATTCAATTTTAGTTGCCTCATTATAGAAAGGATGAAGAACCTTCAGAGAGGATGCAAAGGAGTTTTACCAGGAAGCCATCTGTATTGAAGTGTCTTGTGAAGAGTGAGCTTTTCTCTTTGGAGTGAAGGTAGATGAGAAGTGACTTGATAGAGGTGTATAAGAGGTACAGCATTGTAGACCGTAGGACCTGTAGTATGCTGTCTTGTTCTTTGTTCCACGATTCTTCAAATCTTCTACTTGTACTTCGGCAGAGTTCACAAAGACCAAAGAGAAACTACTTAAGTGCTTAGTATTTTATGCCCCAGTCCCCTCTCATCTGTATTGATGTGGGCCTTTCATTGTGTTCTCTGAGACAGAAATGTTGCTAACAAACTAGTTTTGGCATGTTAAAAAAGTATCAGTAGATACCAGCACTGTCTGCAGAGCCCAGGAGTTCCCCATTAAGAGAAGTGACTACACCAGAAGCTGTAATGAAGGTTATTGCAATTCTGCTGGTTTCATTCCTCTTGTTCAACAACCTCACACAAACTGTAGAAACATCTGCAACCACGATATTGTACTGATATCAATTGTTGGATCACCATTTCCAAGAAAACGAGTAGGGTCTTCCTGCTGGGCTTAACAAAACATTACTGTGTCCAAAAGTGGTGTGTGGTTTTAAAATAGCCTTGCAAGATTTATACTTCACTGTTTACAAAGAAGAGATTACTCAAGATTACGAAGAAGTTGGGCTGTGTGTTATCTTGTTTGTATTGCCGGTGAGAGGTGTGTGCTGAGTTATGAGAAGATAACTCTTGTGTTTCAGAGTCCTTCACAGGTGTTAGATGCTTATTGCATCCGGCCTAATTCTTAGAAAGGCGGTACGTGAAAATCATGTACAATATGTCTTTCTGAGGAGATTTTTTTATGAGATGTGTCTAGCTGACTGAATCAGAGAGGAGAAAAAAACAGGAAGCTGGGTTGTATAGAGTTCACAACCAAATGTTGATTTGGAATAATCTTCTTTTGCTGTGTACCATCTACAGCTTTTTCACTCCACTCCTATAATCTGATAAAGTTTATGAGAAGTAACCACAAAGGAAGAGAGCATGTACTTGTAACCTTGAAATGAGTTTTGGTGTATTGTTTTCAAGAATGAAGCTAAGGAGAGAAAATAAATGAGTAGAATCACAATAAACTTAAAACATCCATAGTACTTGGCATCTGCATGGCTTGATAGCAAAAGGTTGTATGTGTTTAATTTACCATCCTACACGAGCAAGAAAGAAACACATATAATCTTAGCCTTGGTTGCTTCTGATTAACATTTTGCATATTATATATATATAAATGGAATTTCTAACTGCAAGATTTTACATATTTTATTTGAAGACGTGTTTGCAATAAATAGATGTAAGATGAAGGACGGTTTGGTTCCTGTTATTTTCACATTTATGAATGTAGTCACATCTCTATAGCAGAATCAACTATAGAAAAAGTGAAATAAATTTCCTTACCAGCATGTAAGTACAAGCAAAATGGGTGCAAACCTTGTAGCATCCAAGTGCATTTATCTGCAGGACCTATGCATTGAAAATATGGTAGAGTTGCGATTGGACTTTATACATCAGGTGAGAAGGGTGTGTGGAACCATTTGAGAGGAATTTCTACATATTACCCTTCCAGATCAATGCTAAGCCCATTGCACACAGGCCATCATGACACTTGATCTGCAATCTCAAGCACAGTGCAGTGCTCAGCAATGGTGCCTGTCAACTTGTGTGTTCAGCTGTCAGGATCCAAAGTTATGGTTGCATGTGAAATTACCATGAGAAGCAGAGTGGTTAGAGACAGAAGAGCAAACCAGAAAATACAAGTAGATACATTATCCTAATTCCTGAGATGGAGGGGAGAGTCACTGAAAGACCATGTGAAAGTGAGAGCTGGGTGGAAGTTGACTGTAAATAAATTTATTGGTTTCTGCACAAACAAGTAATTCTGCAGATGCTGGAAATCCAGAGAAACACACACAAAATGCTGGAGGAACTGAGCAGGTTGGGCAGCATCTACAGAGAGGAATAAACAGCCAACATCTCAGGCCAAGACACTTCATCAGGACAGGTGTCAACATTTTGGGCCGAGGCTCTCCATTGGGACTGGTTCCTGTATCAACAGCTGTTGATGTCCTGAAACTTTGCTTCAACTTTGAAGGTGACATAAAATCACAATTAGGACTGACACAGTCATTAGTAATGCAAAATTCAGTCTGTTTCTGAGGTAAGGTTAGCGTTGTGTAGGTTGATTCAAGAACCGGATAGTTGTAAGAAAGTAGCTGTTCCTGAACCTGTCTTTTATATTCCCCAAGTAGGTCAGTGAATATATTGGGTCTGCTTCCTACACTCAAACAGAACCAAAAAATGCCATCGGCTGGCTGAATGCACTCAGTCTCTTTCCCAGGCTTTGGGAACCCAGAACCAGAGGGCTTAAGTTCAAGGTGAGAGGGGAAAGATTTAATAGGTGCTTGAGGAGCAGCATTTTTTTACACATGGTGTGATACAGAGTTTTGAAATGAGTTGCCAGAGGAAGTGGTTGAGGCAGGTGCCAAAACAACTTTAAAAAGACAATTGGACATGTACAAGGTACACTGGCAAATGGGATTGGCTCAGATGGGTGTCTTGGTCAGCATGAGTTAGTTGGGCTCTTGGGCCTGCTTCTGTGTTGTTTGGCTCTATGATTATGGTGTGGGACTTCAGGCTTCTGTACCTCCTACCTGATAGGAGCAGCTTTCACACTGAAGAACGTAATGAACATCTACTGTGTATGTGGAAGTCTTAAGACCATAAAATATAGGAGCAGAATTATGCCATTGGGCCCATCACATCTGCTCCACCATGGCTGATTTACTACCCCTCTCAACCCCATCCTCCTGCCTTCTCTTTGAATCCCTTACTAATTAAGAACCCGTCAACCTCCACTTTAAATATACACAATCCACAGCTGTCTGTTGCAAGGAATTCCACAGATTCACCAGTCTTTGGCTAAAGAAATATCTCCTCATCTCTGTTCTAAAGGGAAGTCCTTCTATTCTGAGGCTGTGCATGCTGGTCCGAGACTCTCCACATCATCCACTCTATCTAGGACTTTCTTGTGCTTCAATCTGCACACAGGGTTCTAAAAACAGATAAAAGAGAGGAGGAGATATTTCTTCAGCCAAAAAATGGTGAATCTGTGGAATTTATTAACACAGAAGTCTGTGGAGTCTGTGAAGCTAGTAACAGTGTGTGATAATGCCACTCCCCATTGACACCTACATAACACTTACAGGGACTTGCCCATCTCACCGTTGAATGTCAGGGGATTTTCAAGCTCTCCTCTTGCAGAGATCACACCAACATTGAACCTAGGGTGAAAGCAAGGTATAAAATCCCAAGCTGGTCGAGTAGTGAGATTTGCTTTCTACAAATGTTCCACTCAGCTACACTCAGTTGCCATTTTATTCGGTACCTCCTGTACCTTATAAAGTGGTCACTGAGTGTATGTTTGTGGTCTTCTGCTGCTACAGGCCATCCACTTCAAACTTTGATGTGTTGTGCAAATCAGAGATGCTCTTCCGCACACCACTGTTGTAACGTATGGTTTTTTGAGTTACTGTCACCTTCCTGTCAGGGTGAACCAGTCTGACCATTCTTCTCCGACCCCTCCCATTAACAAGGCGTTTTTGCCCACTGAACTGGTGCTTACTGGATTTCTTTGGTTCTCGCACCATTCTCCGTAAATTCTGGCCTGTTGTGCATGGAAATCCCAGTAGATCAGCTGTTTCTGAGATATTCAAACCACCCCAACAATCATTCCAAGGTGAAGGTCACTTATAACATATTCCTTCCCTATTCTGATGTTTGGCCTGAGCAACAACTGAATCCCTTGACCATGTCTGCATACTTTTATGCATTGAGTTGCTGCCACATGATTGACTGATTAGGTATTTGCTTTCAAAGTAAATTTATTATCAAAGTACATACATGTCACCATATACAACCCTAAGATTAATGTTTTTTTCTGGGCATACTCAATAAATCTATAATAGAATAATAACCATAATAGAATCAGTGAAAGACCACAGCAACTTGGGCGTTCAGTCAGTGTGCAAAACGAGCAGGTGTACAGCTGTACCTAATAAAGTGGCCTCTGAATTATGTTCCAGGCCAGTTTCTAATCCAAGGTGGTTATAGGCAGCATGAACAGGCACTAAAGTCCTAATGTTGGGCTTTGAATGGCAATTGTAGTGCAACAATTTTACCCTTGATAATTGTTAACTTGGTAAAATTGCCCTAGCTTCACTGCAAGTTTTTTTTATTTTAGTGATTCAACACAACAGGCCCTTCTGCCTCAGCAAGCCTGCACCATCTAATTACACCCATGTGACCAATTAACCTACTAACTGCTACATCTTTGGAATGTGGGAGGAAACCGGAGCACCCAGAGGGAATCCATTCAGTCACAGGGAGAACATAGTAACGCCTTACTGACAGGCGTGGGAATTGAACCCTGGTCTCTGGCATTGTAAAGCATTGTGCTAACCACGATGGTATTGTGCCACCCAATGTAGATAGGCAGGACAGCAGACTCACAAATAGTCACAAGATAAACAGGCTGATATTAGAATCAGAATCAGATTTAATATTACCGGCATATATCGTGAAATTTGTTGTTTTATGGCAGCAATCCATTGAAATACATAACAATAAAACTGTAAATTACAGTAACTAATTTACTGTAAAAGGAAGAGTAAAGGGAATTTTGAGGCTATCAGGCAGGAAATTGGAAGCTTAAATTGGGAACAGATGTTCTCGGAAAAGTACGGAAGAAATGTGGCAAACGTTCAGGGGATATTTGTGTGGAGTTCTGCATAGGTACATTCCAATGAGACAGAAGTTATGGTAGGATACAGGAACCGTGGTGTACAAAGACTGTAATAAATCTAGTCAAGTTTACAAAAGGTTCAGAGGTCTAGGTAATGATAGGAATCTAGAAGATTATAAGGCTAACAGGAAGGAGCTTAAAAAGGAAATTAGGAGAGCCAGAAGGGGCCATGCGAAGGCCTTGGCGGACAGGATTAAGGAAAACCCCAAGGCATTCTACAAGTATGTGAAGAGCAAGAGGAT
Organism: Hemitrygon akajei; assembly: GCF_048418815.1. Classification (NCBI taxonomy): domain Eukaryota; kingdom Metazoa; phylum Chordata; class Chondrichthyes; order Myliobatiformes; family Dasyatidae; genus Hemitrygon; species Hemitrygon akajei. The sequence continues at coordinate 54,463,100 of NC_133145.1, forward strand.
AAGACGTGAAAGAAGTGTGACAGTGGGAAAGTGTGTATGGAACCAGAGGAAATAGCAGAGGTGCTTAATGAATACTTTATTTCAGTATTCACTATGGAAAAGGATCTTGGTGATTGTAGTGATGACTTGCAGCAGACTGAAAAGCTTGAGCATGTAGATATTAAGAAAGAGGATGTGCTGGAGCTCCTGGAAAGCATCAAGTTGGATAAGTCACCGGGAATGCTTGAGATGTACCCCAGGCTACTGTGGGAGGCGAGGGAGGAGATTGCTGAACCTCTGCCGATGATCTTTTCATCATCAATGGGGACGGGAGAGGTTCCGGAGGATTGGAGGGTTGCAGATGTTGTTCCTTTATTCAAGAAAGGGAGTAGAGATAGCCCAGGAAGTTATAGGCCAGAGAGTCTTACTTCAGTGGTTGGTAAGTTGATGGAGAAGATCCTGAGAGGCAGGATTTATGAACATTTAGAGAGGTTTAATATGATTAGGAATAGTCAGCATGGCTTTGTCAAAGGCAGGTCGTGCCTTATGAGCCTGATTGAATTTTTTGAGGATGTGACTAAACACATTGATGAAAGAAGAGCAGTAGATATAGTGTATATGAATTTCAGCAAGGAATTTGATAAGGTACCCCATGCAAGGCTTATTGAGAAAGTAAGGAGGCATGGAATCCAAGGGGACATTGCTTTGTGGATCCAGAACTGGCTTGCCCACAGAAGGCAAAGAGTGGTTGTAGGGTCATATTCTGTATGGAGATCAGTGACCAGTGGTATGCCTCAGGGATCTGTTCTGGGACCCTTGCTCTTTGAGATTTTTATACATGACCTGGATGAGCAAGTGGAGGGATGGGTTAGTAAGTTTGCTGATGAAACAAAGTTTGGAGGTGTAGTGGATAGTGTGGAGGGCTGTCAGTGGTTACAGCGAGACATTGATAAGATACAAAACTGGGCTGAGAAGTGACAGATGGAGTTCAACCCAGATAAGTGTGAGGTGGTTCATTTTGGTAGGTCAAGTATGATGACAGGATATAGTATTAATGGTAAGATTCTTGGCAGTGTGGAGGATCAGAGGGATCTTGGGGTCCGAGTCTATAGGACGCTCAAAGTAGCTGTGCAGGTTGACTTTATGGTTAAGAAGGCATCTGGTGTATTGGCCTTCATTAATCGTGGTATTGAATTTAGGAGTCGAGAGGTAATGTTGCAGCTGTATAGGACCCTGGTCAGGCCCCACTTGGAGTACTGTGCTCAGTTCTGGTCGCCTCACTACAGGAAGGTTGTGGAAGCCATAGAAAGGGTGCAGAGGAGATTTACAAGGATATTGCCTGGATTGGGGAACATGCCTTTTGAAAACAGGTTGAGTGAACTCAGCCTTTTCTTCTTGGAGCCACGGAGGATGAGAGGTGACCTGATAGAGGTGTATAGGATGATGAGAGGCATTGATCGTGTGGATAGTCAGAAGCTTTTTCCAAGGGCTGAAATGGTTGCCACAAGAGGACACAGGTTTAAGGTGCTGGGGAGCAGGTACAGAGGAGGTGTCAGGGGTAAGTTTTTTACGCAGAGAGTGGTGAGTGCGTGGAACGGGCTGCCGGCAACGGTGGTGGAGATGGAAACGATAGGGTCTTTTAAGAGGCTTTTAGATAGGTACATGGAGCTTAGAAAAATAGAGGGCTATGGGTAAGTCTAGTAATTTCTAAGATAGGAACATGTTCAGCACAACTATATGGGCCAAAGGGCCTGTATTGTGCTCTAGGTTTTCTATGTTTCTGTGTTTCTTATATAGATGTTTTAAAAGTTAATTAAATAGTGCAAAAAGAGAAAAAAAAAGTAGTGAGATAGTGTTCATTGGTTAATTGTCCATTCAGAAACCTGATAGTGGAGGGGAAGAAGCTGTTCCTGAATCGTTGAGTTGTAGTTTCGGGCTTCTGTACCTCCTTCCTAATAGTAGCAATGAGAAGAGGGTATGTCCTGGGTGATAGTCCTTAATGTATGGATGTTGCCTTTTTGAGGCATCGTTCCTTGAAAATGTCCTGAATGCTGGGGAAACTAGTACCTACGATGAAGCTGGCTGAGTTTACAACTTTCAGCTTATTTTGATCCTGTGCAGTGGCCACCATACCCTCCCCCCCCCCCCCATACCAGACAGTGATGCAGCCAATTAGAATGCTGTCCACGGTATGTTGGTAGAAATTTGCGAGTGTTTTCGGTGACTTACCAAATCTCCTCAAACTCCTAATGAAGTATAGCCATTGTTAGGCCTTCTTTGTAACTGCATCGATTTGTTGGGCCCAGAACAGATCCTCAGAGATGTTGACACCCAAGAACTCTTTCCATTTCTGATCCCTTGATGAGGATGGACATTGTCAGCTTTTAAATTCCTAGAGTGAACATGCCAATCACTGAGCCAAACCAAGTTCATTATCTTAAGTTCATCATGATACAAATCATTTAAACATCCTTCAGTTAAGTCTTTATAAATGACACTAGGCTGAAGCAACTTCTACACACAGTGAAGACTCTCCCACACCAAGTATACAAAAGATCATTGTATTTATTTTACCAAATTTGGGAATTCTTTTCAATGTTGCAACACGACAGTTCAACCAGATAGGATTTATCTTCTTATCTCCCACCCCCCCATCCTCATCACATTCTACAGGGGTTGTACCGAGAGCATCCTGAGCAGCTGCGTCACTGCTTGGTTCGGAAATTGCACCATCTCAGATCGCAAGACCCTGCAGCAGATAGTGAGGTCAGCTGAGAAGATCATCGGGGTCTCTCTTCCTGGCATCACAGACATTTACACTACACGCTGCATCCGCAAAGCAAACAGAATTATGAAGGACCCCATGCACCCCTCTTACAAACTCTTCTCCCTCCTGCCATCTGGGAAAAGGGCACCAAAGCATTCAGGCTGTCATGACCAGACTATGTAACAGTTTCTTCCCCCAAGCTATCAGACTCCTCAATACCCAGAGCCTGGACTGACACCTTACTGCCCTATTGTCCCGTTTATTATTTATTGTAATGCCTGCACTGTTTTGTGTCTTTATGCAGTCCTGGGTAGGTCTGTAGTCTAGTGTAGTTTTTTTTTTCTCTGTGTTGTTTTTTACGTAGTTCAGTGTAGTTTTTGTACTGTGTCATGTAACACTATGGTTCTGAAAAACGTCTCATTTTACTATGTACTGTACATAGCAGTTATGGTCGAAATGACAATAAAAGTGACTTGACTTGACTTATACAATCTCTTTCTGGTGAGGAGCACTGGAAGGACAGCTTGATTAGGTCATTTGCCTTGGGAGATCTCTAACATATATTGTTTAAACATTGTACCCAGTTGTCTGAAAAATCTGCACTTTTCTGGTTTTGGTAAATCAGCAAAATAAGGGAACTTTTTGTTCTTCCCTTGGTTCCAAAGGTACCACAGACAACCAGCTGACTTTTTGACCTTTGCCTTGTCATTGTTAGCAATAAATGGCTTTTCCAAGCACAGGCTTTCTCAATGTTGCTTTGTACAATAACAGGATACTTGATACTTAATGATCTTGATCAAGTTACCAATTAACCAGCATTCTCTGTCATTTTACTCAAGCGTACACTGTTGGTTCAGTACAATAGATCTATCCTCACAGAGTTGTACAGCACAGAAACAGGTCATTTGGCTCACTGAATCCGTGTTGATCTGGTTCGTTTTTTGTTTGCGCCTTCCCCACAAACGCCTACGCCAACCAGGCCCTGCCACACTTAGGTCAATTTACAATGATCAATTAACCTGGAGAGTGCTGGAGGGCCTGGACAAAAACTACATGGTCACATGGTGGCAATATCCTGGGCTGCCTGTTGATTTAAAATTTTGTTATGCTGACAATAGCACGGAAGTACCAATGCACAGGATCAGAAGATGCTACAGAGGTTTGAAAGCTCAGTTAGCTCCATCATGGGTACAACCCTTCCCACCATCAATGTCATCTTCAAGAGGTTGTACCTCAAGAAGGCAGCATCCATCATTAAGTCGGTACCTCAGGAAGGTGATACCCCTCACCATCCAGGACCATGAGACATTGGTGCAGAATCAGGACATTCGGCCCATTGAGCTTGCTCCCCCATTTCATCATGGGTCATCTTGTACAGGAGCCTGTAGACCCACACTCAACAATTCAGGAACAGCTTCTTCCCCTCTGAAATCTGACCAAAATCTGTCATCAGATTTGTTACCAGTCCATGAACCCATGAACACTACCTCATTATTTCTTTGTCTTGCATTATTTATTTATTTTATAATTTAATTTTATGTCCTTGCATACCCGTGTCATCCATGTACTTATCCAAACCTCTCTCAAACGTTGAAATCGAGCTCACATGCACCATATGCACTGGCAGCTCATTCCAAACTCTCACGACCTTCTGAGTGAAGATGTTTTTCCCTCATGTTTCCCTTAAACTTTTCACCTTTCACCCTTAACCCATGGCCTTTAGTTGTAGTCCCATCCAATTTAAGTAGAAAAAGCCTGTTTACCTTTACCCAATGCCTATCCCTCATAATTTTGTAAACCTCTATCACATCTTCCCTCAATCTTCTATGTTCCAAGGAATAAAGTCCTAACCCATTTATTCTTTTCCTATAACTTAGGTCCTCCATTCCAGGCAGCATTCTTGTAACTTTTCTTGGTTAGGTCACCCATGCTAAAGGGTAGAGGCCAGACTATCAGTGGTCCACTGGTCCTTCAGTTTTGGGGGTTTAGCTCAGGGCTGCCAATCCCGACTGGCCAAAAATATTGTTAAATAAACAGCAGTGATGAATCCTAGATTGGTGTGTGACAGTATTCCTGAGTCTCCACCCAAGATTTGCTTGAGTGACAGTAGTGAAAACCGAGAGGAAGCTACTGACACGAAGAAGCTGAACACCGCCAAAATCAAGACCAAAGATGGCCATGGGCAGAGATGGAGGACATTCATTACTGTGCCAAACGCCAACAGCAGTCTGAGGCAAGTGATGATGCTGGTCTTTCAACCTTACCTACACCATTTTGAGGGTATCCTTCATTTCCAATTAAGTTTTCTATCTGTTTTTTTGTTTTAATCAACTATTCCTCGAGATAGGTCAAGGATCCAAGTCTGTTGCTTTGCCCAACTCTCGGTGGTTCTCAGACAGAGCAAAAGATCACTGAAAGTTCCCACTCAACCGGTTTTATTTGTTTGTCTTAAAAGCAAGCACTGGGTCAGTGTACTGTTGCATTACATTTATCAATAACTGATTGTAGAATGTGAGTTAGTGGAGTCACTAACATTAAAAGGGATAAGAGCAAAATACCTTTCCCATTATAAGCACTGAAGTCATTAATCGCACATCAGATGTTCCACCCTGAAATCCTTGATCCTTTAATTATTGCCATAAATTTGGAAATGCAGGGTCTCCAGTCATTAAATTGATGCAGCACTAGGGAGTCTACCAATAACTGTGGGATTGAATTCTTGAAATAATTATTTGGAGTCAGCACAAATGCTGTGCATTCAGTTCAAAGAACCATGCGTTTCTGAACTCTAAACTTAGTTCAGACAGTATCACCTGTGCCAGAAATGTGCTAGCAAACGATGAATGAATTGTGACAAGAGTATTATCTTCTGCAGCAAAACTAATTATATCCTTTCCAGTTTGCAAACATGTGAGTATTTAATAATGAAATGAACATTCCTGGAATGGATTTCTGTATTCTGATAAATGCTTAAGGCAATACTTTTTACAGGAAAGTGATTAGCCATTGTTTATTCAAACAATAATGTGAAGATGGATCTGCCACTGTTAATCATTCAAGAATTGTAGGAAAGGACTTTTGAAAAAAATTGTTGCTTCAAATAAAATGTGAGGGCCCCATCGGTTAGAGTTGAACATGGATATTGTGACCTAGCTGTCTAGATATGCAAGCCTGGGCAGTACTATGTGGAGAGCAAACTGTTGCCCTCTGTAGCAAGCTCCCCTCTCCATGCAACTGATGAACTCAAAAGAACAGCAGAGACTGATACAGTTTGGTGCCAGCAGCGTCACAGGAGTTGCCAGTCAGCATTGAACTCCATGTAGGATTGCCTTAGGGACTCCACTCTGGATTTTTAGCCTGGGGTTTGCTCCCAAAGCCTTCTTATACTAACAGCTGTAAGAACACCTGTAGAAGCATGCACATGCCCCCTGTGTTACCCTTTTATCTCTCCCCTTTTCCCATTACGTTCTCTTCCCTACCCTTTCTGCTTCTCCACTTTCCCCCATTCTCTGCCCTCTTCATCTCTCTTCTCTCCTCTTTCCTCCCTTTGTCCCCACCTCTTCTATCATTTCTGTCCTCAACTTCCTTTCTCCTCCATTCCATTCTCTCACATTTCCATCAGAGCTCATTCCCTCCCTTCATCCTCAGTCTCCCTCTCTCTTGCACATCACCGCAGGTCTCACCTGGACTGTACACACCGGCTGTGTGACAAAAAAGCACAACAGTGTCTCTTCCACCTCAGGCGACTGAAGAAGTTCGGCATGAGCCCCCAAATCCTCAAGGCCTTTTACGGGGGAAACTTTGAGAGCATCCTGACTGGCAGTATCACCGCCTGGTACGGGAACTGCGCCAACCTTGATCGCTGGGCACTGCAGAGAGTGGTACGGACAGCCCAGTGCTTCTGTGGATGTGAACTTGAGGAATTTACAGCAGCAGATACGTAAAGAATGCCTGGAAGCTCATCGGGGACACCAGTCAACACAACCATAAACTGTTTCAGCTGTTTCCATATGGTATACGGTGCCGCAATATTAAAGCCAGGACCAACAGGCTACAGGACAGTTTCTTTCTACAAGCCATTAGACTTATAAATTCACATGTCTGTACATTGAGACAGAGTTATAACGCAAAGATATTTACTCGCTCATGTTGTTGGACGGATGTAAGATTTAAATAAATTCTAATTATTTCAGCATCGAAGATGAGGTAGTAAATTGGATGAGAAGCCAGAGAGTGTAGACAGTTACCTCTCTGACTGGAGGCCTGTGACTAGTGGTGCGTTGCAGGGATCGACTGTTATTTGTCATCTATATCAATGATCTGGATGATAATGTGTTAAACTAGATAAGCAAATTTGCAGATGACACCAAGATTGGGGGTATAGTGGATAGCAAGCAAGGCCATCGAAGCTTTCTGGAAGGTCTGGACCATCTGGAAAAATGGACAGATGAAACTTAATGCAGACAAGCGTGAAGTGTTGTACTTCGGGAAGACCAACTAGGTAAGCAATGGGCCACTGAGGAGTGTAGTAAGACAGAGGGCTCTGGGAATATAGATCCTTAATTCCTTGAAAGTAGTGTCACAGGTAGATGGGGTCGTAAAGAAAGCTATTGACATATTGGCCTTCATAAATCAAAGTACTGAGTACAGGAGTTGGAATGTTATGGTGAAATTGTATAAGATGTTGGTGAGGCTTAATTTGGAGTTTTGTGGGCAGTTTTGGTCACCAACCTACAGGAAAGCTGTAAATAAGATTGAAAGAGTGCAGAGAAAATTTACAAAGACTTGAAGACCTGAGTTATAGGAAAAGGTTCATTAGATAGGTCTTTATTCCCTAGAACTTAGAAAATTGAGGGGAGTTTTGATGGAGGTACACAAAATTATGAGGGCTATAGATAGGGTAAATGCAAACAGGCTTTTTCCACTGAGGTTGAGTGAGACTACAATTAGAGGTCATGAGTTAAGGATGAAAGGTGAAATATTCAAGGGGAATACTAGAGGCAACTTCTTCACTCTGAGAGTGGTGAGAGTAGTCTACACAAGTGATGGATGTGGGGTCGTTTTCAACATGTAAGAGAAATTTGGATAGGTACATGGATGAGAGGGATATGGTCCGGATGCAGGACAGTGGGACTAGGCAGATTAATAGTTTAGCACAGACTACAATGTTCTATGTTCATCCCTTCGCACTCCTTCATTCACTCAGAAACCTTTCCCCAGCTCAAACATAAATTTAAATGCCTGCAGACTTATGAACGGACAACAGAGCTTATGCATGAACACTATCTCACTATCTTTGCTCTCTTTTTGCGTGACTTATTTAATTTTTTTATATATGTATTCTTTATTGAAATTTATGGCATATTGTATGTATTTTGCCATACTGCTGCTGCAAAACAACAAATTTCATGATATATGTCAGTGATAATAGACCTGATCCTGATTCATAAAGATATTAGGTCAGAATGACAATTTTGTTGGCATGAAACGATAGCAAGAGATTATTGTTAATATTCTTCTGATACTCAGTATCTGGGAAGCACCAAGGATGCTGGCCGCGAATTAACTACCTGAGTTCAAATGCCAATTCGTTAAGACTTCTTGCTGATATGAATCAGTTTTGATATTCTGTACTGAATTTAGATCAGTCAACCACGTGGTCAGTTACTCTGGCATTAACAGAATGCATAACGGTGCAAGTCAGTGTAACTGTCAGAGGAGATGAGACGTGTCAAATTTGTCTTGTTTTACTGCTGAGGAGTTTTCCAATGATGTCGGGGAGCAGCTGGTGGACAGTGGTCTCTGACTTGACCTGGAACTTGGAAGCTAAGCTTGTTTTCCAACCAATGTAGTCTCTGCCTAAGGATATTTGGAGCAGTTTTGGCTCGAGCAGTTAGCGCAGAAAGCAGTCTGAGCATTTTCACAACCTTCTGCGGTTGTGCAGTTGATAGAACGTGAACAGGCATCATCACTGTGTGGTACAGAAACTGTGCTGCTGTCAACACTGCATATGGACTGCTTATCCCACTCCCATCAGAGAAAAGGCTGCACAGCACCCACAGCAGGACCACTGGACTCAAAAAGCAGGTACTGCCCCCAAGTCGTCAGGCCGATCAATAACTCCACCCATTAACCCATCCCACCTCCACTACGTACACATCACCTATGTCACTTTATGTACATACTAACAGTCTAAGTACATTGCAGCTTATAGGATTGATTTCTTATTTATATTTATTGTGCTTTTTATGTTGTTATCAGATCTGGAGTGATAATCATTTCATTCTCCTTGACGTTCGTGTTCTGAAGAATGACAATCTTCAATCTTGAATCTTCTAGGTCCATGTGATTATCCATCCCTGGTATCTTGAGTATCCCTGATGTAGTTATTCAATTAGAGATAGCCATGCCTTCAGTTGCCTTGTATCTAAGCTATGAAATCCTCTTGTGTTTATCCCTGTGAACCTCCCACCTCCTTTGAGTCACTTCTTAAGTCCTAGCTCGTTAAGCAAAGTGACAAAGGTTAGTTTTATATGTCACATGTATGTCGAAACATTGAAATAGCTCAACTACAACTTACAGGGTGGCAGGGTAGAGATACGTCTCTACTAAAGGAGGTGTAAGGTGCTCCTTCCCTCCGCTAGCCTGCAGGTCACCCTTGGGCAAGGTGTAGCACCTGCTTAGCCCCCTAATTAGGGTCACATGAAGCCATGGGAATAGTTGGAGGATGGTCGTTTGAGCAGCTGGTACATATCATAAGTCCTGGTTATGTGACCATTAATGCCAGGTAGACAGTCTCTAAAGAGTATTGATAATGGCTGGGGTTACCCATTTTGTAAAGACACCACCCAGGAGAAGTCAGTGGCAAACTACTTATATAGAAAAACTTGCCAAGAACAATCATGGTCATGGAAAGACCATGATCACCTCCATCATATGGCATGGGACGTAACAAACAAACAAGTTACTAACTCTAACCTTTCCACCTTTTCTTGAAATCTGGGAGGAAGCTGCTGGAGCACCCAGAGGAAACCCACACGGTTACAGGGAGAACGTACAAACTTCTGCCAGACAATGGCGGGAATCAAACATTGATCGATTTTCAATCACCTGGAACAAGAGCATTTTATGGTTTTTTGTATCAGACCCTGATAACATTCCTATACAGCACCTTGGTATGTTTTCTTCAAGGTTTTCTTAGAACTTATGAATGTCATATGATCTGGCAAACAAATATTCATACACTGAACATTCTGAAGTCAAGGAGTAACACGTTGCTGCTTGTTGCGTGGGAAGGAATAGTGAGGGCTATATCTACCAAATAGGGACGTAGTTTGTACTGATGTGCCAACAGGAAACCGCAGACAAAACCTAGAAGTAGAAATGTGGAATGTAGCAGTGACGACAGCTGAGTTTCAGGAACTTCACTAATTATGTTATAGTATACATCTATTGTTCTCTTAGAATATTGGATTCACTGTTAACTGAGTTGGACTTGTGGAAAATTATTTTGTTCTCTAATCAAAATGCTAGCTTGTCACCTAATTGAGTTTTTTTTCTCTCTGTAACCACCATTCTGATCAAAATGCTAAAAGAACTCAGCAGGTCAGGCAGCATCTATGGAGAGGAGTAAACAGTCGACATTTCAGGCCGACATGCTGAGAGTCCTGTGAAGGGTCTCGGCTCGAAACGTTGACTGTTTATCCCTCTCCATAGATGCTGCCTGACCTGTCTTTTGCTCTGGATTTTCAGAATCCATAGAATTTCTTGTGTTTCTGATCCTGTTATCAAAACTTACTGTTACTATAGATCAAGTTCTAACAACCTTGTCAGTTGAGAACATAAAATCTGTACCAAATTCACACTCAGGTAGATCAGCTCTGACTGGTCTCCCTGTGAGCACCAATTTTAATAAAAAGCCTCTGTTATTTTGAATGCCAACTCAGTGTGGCCTTTCTATTTGAGCCTATAGTGCTGCTACTACTTTGAGAGGCTACTACTGAAGAGGGTTCAAAGAAAGTTCACAAAAGTGATTCCAGGATTGAAGGGCTTGTCATATCAAGAGTGTTTGATGGCTCTGGACCTGTGCTCACCAGAATTCAGAAGAATAATGGGTGACCTCATTGAAATCTATCAAATGGTGAAAGGCCTTTGACAAAGTGGATGTGAAGATGATGTTTCCTATGGTGTGAAAGTCTAAGACCAGAGGACATAGCTTCAGAATAGAAGATCATCCTTTTAGAACAGAGATAACAAAAAAAATCTTTAGCCAGAGAGTGTTGAATCTGTAGATCTTTTCCCCATAAGCTGCTGCATATTTATGATTCTTGATTGGGTCAGGCCATGAAGGGATATGGGGGAAGGCACGAGACTGGAGTTGAGAGGAAAAATCAATCAGCCATGATGGAATGGTGTAACTGATTGAGTGGGCCAAATGGCCTAAATCTGCTCCTATATCTTATGGTGCTATGGTCTTATAATTCCATCTGTCTCACTGTGGAACAGGATTGATCCTGATTTCTTGAAAATTGAGGATAGTGCACGTTTGGCAAATGAAACAGTTTTGAGGCTTTGTGCCTGGAGACAAGAGATTGCAGATGGTGGAATCTGGGGCAACAAACGATCTGCTGGTGGAACTTAGCAGGTTGAGCACACTTCTGTGGGAGAAAAGAAAGAGTGGATGTTTCAGGACTGTGCATTAGGACTAAGACCAGATTAGCTTTATTTGTCACGTGTACATCAAAGCATACAGTGAAATGCGTCAGTTTGCATCAACAACCAACACAGTCAACTCACTAACCCTAACTCTAACCTTACGTGTTTTGGAATGTTAAGAGGAAACTGGAGCAAACCCACGTAGTTGGAACATACAACCCCGATCGGTTATCACTGGCGCGGAGAATGCAAGCAGCTCTGGTGTGCTTATACATTTCACAAGTTGAAGATTTGCTCCAAGGAAATTTTCACAGTGGCGAAATTCGTTAAAGTGACCCAATTAGTTGCAGTGAGGTAAGCTCAAAGCTTTTTATTCAATGCTTTTCTCCTATGATGGTGAGTCATTTGAAAACGGGACTTACAGTACTGGAATTGCATTTCTCCCTCCCTGTCAGGAACTTCTCAAGAGTATTTTACTGAAACATTTATAAAGCGCAATGACTGTCGTAACATTGAAATCTATTTGTGCAACATTACTTCCTTCATATTATCATTTGACTCAAATTTTGGCAAAGAGAAAACCACAAGCGATGGTGACTGGTCAGAATAGTGCAAGCAAGTTGTGCAACAGGGAAATGGAAAACAGAGACGAGGCGGCAAGAGGACAGAAAGAGAAGTACAAGTAATTAAAGAGGCATCATGTGCATCTTCTGTGCTGTCCCTAAGTGAGTGAAAATTCATCAATCCTGGGAAATTACAGGAAGTGTTTAACAATTGACAGGAACCTCGAGATGATCTCTTCTTTCGAGACTCAGGCCCAGGGAACCACACTGAGAATGGTGAACTAGATCAGAGCCATTCAAGAAGCTGTTTGTCCGAGAAAATGAAGTGCTATTCTAGAAATAGGACCTGGGCTGAAAGATTTGAAATTAAATGTGTATGCGGTCATGAGGTGAACTACTGAAAATTATATTTGGAAGGCCTAAATGTGCAAATACTCGGGTTAAAAATACAGTGGAAATCTTAATAGAGGAAAAAGTTACATCAGTTTAAACAGTCTTACTCAACTTGGTTATCCTACTTTCTGCCTTACTCAACCTGGTTATGCTAACATATTGAATATACTAACTATGGAAGATTGTGATAAAATTGTTAGTTTATGCTCAGATTTTATGTTGCCAAGATTTGATGTCTGATTGTAAATTTGTTCTCATTCTATGGTACAGTATATGACAACACTTACTTCAGGAGTTAATATCTAATCATTATCTCAAGATCTGTTCACACAGTTACCGAAGTTTTATGGTTTTCACAGTTTCACCCCTTCCTATCTCTCCTGCCTTTCTGGATTTCTGCTCATCCTGTGCTTTCTAACCACAGCTGGCTCGTGGTTAAGCAACACCATGGTCATACCTTTGTTTTCAGATGTCACCAAGACTTCGCCACACCAATCTGTATCAACTCAACAACCCATGGAGATACCTGGCCTCCTCTAATTCTGCCGCCTTGTTTCTACTTGAATTCAATCACAATACAGTATTGGCCTTGCCTTCAGCTTCAAGGCTGTAAGCTTACCGAACCGAGTCGGATCAGAGGTCGAGACCTTTTGACCTCCGCAAGTCCTCTGGGGTAGTCAAAGGCCAAGTGTCTGCAAGTCCGGATTCCAGTGTGCTGGAGTTGACGAAGACAGCCTGTCTTGGGGTTAGAGGACTGTGTATGTGCATGCGCAGGAGGGAGGAATGGGGCTTGTTTTGCTGTTGTAGTTTTGTCGCCTGTTGTGTTCTGTGTGTGCTACGTTGGTGCCAGATTGTGTGGCGACACCAGCAGGCTGCGCTCAGCACTGAATAGACAACCCCTTAGGAGAACAGAATACTCAACTCCAGTCATCGTACTATATCGGAATCAGGTTTAATATCACCGGCACATATCGTGAAATATGTTAACTTCGCGGCAGCAGTACAATGCAATACATAATAAATAGAGAGAAAGAACTGTGAATTACAGTAGGTGTGTATGTAAGTATGTATGTGTGTAAAATAGTTAAATAAATAGTGGAAAATGGAAATAAAAATTAGTGAGGTAGTGCTTATGGGTTAAATATCCATTCAGAAATCGGATGGCAGAAAGGAATAAGCTATTTCTGAATCATTGAGTGTGTGACTTCAGTCTTCTGTGCCTCCTTCCTGTTGGTAACAATGAGAAGAGGGCAAGTCCTGGTGGAATGGGGTCATAATGATGGACGCCACCTTTTCGAGGCTTTGCTCCTCGAAGATGGCTTGGACGCTGGGGAAGCTAGACCCCATGATGGAGCTGAGTGAGTTCACAACTTTCTGCAGCTTATTTCGATCCTGTGCAGTGCACCCTCCCCCCCACCACATACCAGACAGTGATGCAACCAGTTAGAATGCTCTCCACGGTACATCTGTAGTAATTTGCAAGTGTCTTAGGTGACCTACCAAATCTCCTCGAACTCCGAATGAAATATAGCCGCTGTCACGCCTTCTTTATAACTGTATCAATAGGATGGGCTCACCTGACAGATTCTCAGAGATGCTGACACCCAAGAACTTAAAATAGTTCACTCTTTCCACTTCATACCCCGCCGATAAGGACAGGTGTGTGTTCCCTCGTCTTACCCTTTCTGAAGTCCACATTCAGCTCTTTGGTCTTACTGACATTGAGTACAAGGTTGTTGCTGCAACACCACTCAATTACCGGTAGCTGAAATATCTCATGCCTCCACTCAATTAGCTGATATATCTCACTATAAAGCGAGAAGTATCAAGAAACAAAGGTGATGGAGCTAGTTTTTGTTCAAAGTTCAGTTAGTTTATTGTTATATGTGTACACCAGGGTGGAATGGAATTCTTTGCTTTCATTAAACTCACGGAGCAAACAGTACATGTATAGAGCTAATAAATACTACCTTATAAGATCATAGGACACAGGAGCAGATTTAAGCCATTCAGCCCATAGAGAACGGCTCTACCATTCCATCATGGCAGATCAATTGTCCATTTCAACCCCATTCTCCCTCCTTCTCCCTGTAACCTTCAACACCCTTACCCACCAGGAACCTATCAACTGCCACTTTAAGTACACCCAAAGACTTGGCCTCCACGCCCATCAGTGGCAATGAATTCCATAGATTCACCACCCTCTGGATAAAGAAATTCCTCTTCATCTCTGTTCTAAAAGGACATCCTTGTTTTCTGAAGCTGTGTCCTCTGGCCCTAGACTCCCCCCACTGTAGGAAACATTCGCACCGTGTCCTCTCTATCTAAGCCTCTCAATATTCAATATGTTTTAATATTTCAATATTAATTACATCAAAGAGCACAAAACAACAGAAATGTGCAAAGGTTGTGCAATTTGAAGTGAGGTTAAGAAGTTCACCTGTTCCGTACTCTTAACCACTCTCTTTATCTGATAGGCTTCTATTCTAGATACTAGATACCCTTCAGCCCCAACCAGCACTTAAGTTCTGTGTTATCTTCAAACCTAACTGGCGTTATCTCTCCCAGCATCAGCTTCTCCTGCCTAACAAATGCTTTGTAACTTCAGCTTTGAAGATTTAATGTGACCCTACATTCACCCCGTGTGTCAGTGGAGGGCATGCACATTTCTAGTCTCTAACTCTCTACTCTCCATTCAGTATTTATTGGGGTTTTTTTCCTTTCGTATTTGCACAGTTGGTTGTCTTTTGCACGTTGGTCATTTGCCTGTCCTGTTGGGTGTGGTCTTTCATTGATTCTTTTCTGTTCCTTTGATTTACTGTGCATGCACACAAGAAAACAAATCTCAGGGTTGTATATGGTGGCCTATATGTACTTTGATAATAAATTTACTTTGAACCTCGAATTCTCCAAGTGCCTCTGAAGTGGGGCAGCTCTTGATTTTAAGATTACGCTGCCTTGTTCTGGATGACCCCACCAGAGGAAGTAGATTCTCTTGATCGGCCTCATCAAAGGCAGCCTAGTATTTTAAACCCCTTAGTCTAATCACTACTCAGTGTCTTGAGGTCCAGGAAATGCACCACATTATTATTGCCTCAGGATATGGGCTAAAGGAGAAACTCCTTTACTCAGACCTGCACTCTATACCGCAGAAGGCAAAGTTGCTGAATTTCTCTGAGAAGAGCCTGATATATTTTATACTGTATCTTAGCCATTATAGTGGTTAGCGTGACGCGATTACAGCTTGGGGTGTTCCAGAATTTGGATTTCAATTGCAGCGCCGTTCTATAAGGAGACTGTACGTCCTCCCCAAATGCATGGATGTCTCCAGGTGCTCTGGTTCTCTCCCACAGTCCAAACGTATGCTGGGTAGGCTAATTGGCCATTGTATATTGTTTTGTGATTAGGTTAGAATTATTTGAGGTTGCGGGGTCACTGGGACGGCGTGGCTCAAAGGGCTGACTCGGTGCTGTATCGCTGAGTGAATAGATGGACACAAATAGCAGGAAAGGCTATGGGGAGAAACACACGCGTGCGCACACACTCACATACACACACTCACACACACATACACTCACATGCACACACACTCACATACGCACTCACACACACACATACTAACACAACACATATGCGCACACAGACACACACAAAACACACACATGCACACTCACACACACACACTCACATACACACACATAAACACAAACACACACACACACACATACAAACACACTCACATACGCACTCACACACACGCACACACAAACTAACACACACAGACACACTCACACACACATACACAAACACAACAGCACAGCACATACACACACATACACACTACACGCAACACACACACAACACACGCACATACACAACACACACACACGCACAGAGTTCCATTTTTATTTCATCCATGTGTCTATGAATCTGTGCTGTATATGATTGTTGGTACTGTGATTTACACCTTGGCCCTGAAGTAGCACTATTTCGTTTGGCTGTGTTCATGGGTATTCATATATGGATAAATGGCAATTAAACTTGAATTTGAACTAATGTATGAGCCTCTACCATCACCCCCAGCAGCGCATTCCGTGCACTCACCACTCTCTCTGTAAAAAATAACCTACCTCTGACATCCCCTCTATACTTTCCTCCAATCACATTAAAATGATGCCCCCTCATATTAGCTATTTCCACCCTGGGGGGAAAACTATCTCTGGGGAGAAAGATATACAGAAGAGATTCTGCAGATGCTGGAAGTCTTGAGAAACGCACACGTACAGAGTACTGGAGGAATTCAGCTGGTCAGGCAGCACCTATAGCAAGGAATAAACAGTCAACGTTTAGAGCCAAGACCCTTCATCAAGACAGGAAAGAAAAGGGTATGGAGAGCCAGGCAGAGGAAGGGATGGAACTGGTTCACTGGGCTAAATGACCTCCCCCTCCTACTTCTCTATTTTCACCTATAACTTAGAAGCAACATGTAAATTTCATAATGGTCATTTTATCCCAGCCCCTGGCAGAGACTACAACTGATTACTTGGAGACAACGCCTCTGAGGGGTTGTGCAGGGTTGACTTTACAGAAGAATTAGACATTTAAGAATCCTGTTAGGAAATATTGCAAGTATTTGTAATCAGTTAATATCTGTGCCATGGAATGTCTGGTCTGCTGGCACCCAATTAATCTGTAAACTCTGAGATGTTGTAACAAACTGTTGTGACAGAAGGGATGAATAAGTAAGAAACAATCTCCTATTCCATATTGTAGAGAGGTCCAACAGTGTAAATGATTACATATGTTGAATTTAACTTAAACTTATGAACACTTTACTCCCCCAGGTTTGAGTATTTAAAGAACAGGTCCAAGAAGTAGCAGATGCTTTGGTAGTCATGTTGCAACACAGTTAATATTCTGGAATGGTTCCAAAGGATTGGAGATTAGCCCATGTAACCCCACTGTATACAAAAGTGGGAAGATCTAGTCCTACCAAATCTTTGGGAAATAGCCAAAGTATCTGGGAGACACACATAAAATGCTGGAGGAATTCAGTTGACCAGGCAGTAGCTATGGAAAGGAATAACTTCATCAGGACTGGAAAGAAGGAGAAGACAGAGTGAGAATGTGGGGTGGGGGGAAGGGGAGGATGAAGCACAAGGTGGTAGGTGGTAGGTGAAACCGGGAGAGGAGGAGAAGTAAAGAGCTGGGAAGCTGATTGGTGAACGAGATAAATGGCTGGAGGAGGGTGAATCTGATAGGAGAGGGTAGAAGAACATGGAAGAAAGGGAAGGGGGAGAAGCACCAGAGGGAGGTGATGGGCTGGTAAGGAGATAAGGAGAGAGAGAAAAACAGGAATAGGGAATGGTGAAAGGGGTGGGCAACTACATGAAGTTCGAGAAATCTATGTTCATGCCATCAGGTTGGAGGCTACCCCAACAGAGGGATAGTTGGGAAAATAGATTTACGAATGATACATAGAGGTACCAACTAGAGAAGGGGCAGTGTTGGATCTCGTATTAGGGAATGAGATAGGTCAGGTGACAGAGGTATGTGTTGGGGAGCACTTTGGTTCCAGTGATCACAAGGCCATTAGTTTCAATATAATTATGGAGAAGGATCGGACTGGACCCAAGGTTGAAAGTTTTGATTGGAGAAAGGCTAACTTTGAGGAGATGCGAAAAGATTTAGAAGGAGTGGATTGGGACAATTTGTTTTATGGGAAGGATGTAATAGAGAAATGGAGGTCATTTAAAGGTGAAATTCTGAGGGTACAGAATCTTTGTGTTCCTGTTAGGTTGAAAGGAAAGGTTAAAAGTTTGAGAGAGCCATGGTTTTCAAGGGATATTGGAAACTTGGTTCAGAAAAAGAGGGAGATCTACAATAAATATAGGCAGCATGGAATAAATGAGGTGCTCAAGAAATATAAAGAATGTAAAAAGAATCTTAAGAAAGAAATTAGAAAAGCTAAAAGAAGATATGAGGTTGCTTTGGCAAGTAAGGTGAAAATAAATCTGAAGGGTTTCTACAATTATATTAATAGCAAAAAGATAGTGAGGGATAAAATTGGTCCCTTAGAAAATCAGAGTGGACAGCTATGTGCGGAGCCAAAAGAGATGGGGGAGATTTTGAACAATTTATTTTCTTTGATATTCACTAAGGAGAAGGATATTGAACTGTGTAAGGTAAGGGAAACAAGTAGGGTAGTTATGGAAACTATGACGATTAAAGAAGAGGAAGCACTGGCGCTTTTAAAGAATATAAAAGTGGATAAATCTCCGGTCCTGACAGAATATTCTCTAGGACCTTGAGGGAAGTTATTGTAGAAATAGCAGGGGCTCTGACAGAAAAATTTCAAATGTCATTAGGGATGGGGATGGTGCCAGAGGATTGGTGTATTGTTCATGTGGTTCCATTGTTTTTTATTATTAGTTTTTTTTTAATACATTTTCTGCATAGCTACAGATAAAAAAACCCCAGATCAAAATGAACATTGATACAGTGCAAAAATAAACAAACAATAATAATATGATACAAAGAAAGATAATTGAGAAAGCACCCAAATTGAAGACATGTAAAATTAGTATCCTCCCCAAGCCCCGCAACAAAAAAAACTCCAGACCAACCACAACACAACATAGAGAATATAAATCAAGACAATCAAACCCCCAAAACTGTAAATACACTTAGCAACAGAAGATATTAATGCCTACTACCAACAAAAAAAAGGAGCTGAAAGCAAGGGACCGAAAAAAAACCTTAGTCAAGAGGAAGGTTATGAAAGTACTCAATAAAAGGTCCTCAGACCTTATGGAAATTTAAATCCAAATTAAGAACTGAATAATGAATTTTTTCAAGGTCTAAGCAGGCCATAATATCGTTAAGCCATTGAGCATGTGTGGGCGGGGCAACATCTCTCCATCTAAGGAGGATTAAACGTCTAGCCAGGAGAGAGGCAAAAGATAATATTCAACACTTAGTCGAACTCAGACGTAAATCTGTCTCACCCCAGAAACCGAACAAAGCAATTAAAGGGTTAGGTTCTAGGTGGAGATTCAGAATATGCGATAACGTTATGATGACATCTTTCCAAAATTTCTCCAAGCTAGGACAAAACCAGTACATATGAATGAGAGAGGCCTCGCCCCTTTTGCATTTATCACAAAGCGGACTAATGTTAGGGTAAAATCGAGATAATTTAGATTTAGACATATGGGCTCTATGAACAATCTTAAGCTGTAAAAGACAATGGCAAGCACAAAGAGAGGTTGAATTAACCGATTTGAGAATCGAGTCCCAAGTCTCATCAGATAAGGAGGTATTTAAATCATGCTCCCATGCCATTTTAATTTTATCCACAGGGGCACGTCGTAAGGCTGCTAATTTATCATGAATAAATGATATTAAACCTTTACCTAGTGGATTAATAGAAAGAAATAAGTCCATAACATTTTTCTCAGGCATTTCAGGGAAGTTAGGAATTAAAGGAGTAATAAAGTGTCTAATTTGGAGATATCTAAAAAAATGAGCATTGGGCAGATTGAACTTAGCAGAGAGTTGTTGAAAAGAAGTGAAGCGATTATCAATAAAAAGATCTTCAAAATGTCTAATGCCCTTCCTATACCAATCATGGAATGCTGAATCATACGTAGTAGGTAAAAAAAGGTGATTATGTAAGATAGGGCTAGAAAGGGAAAAACCATGGAAACCATAAAATTTCCTAAACTGAGCCCAAATACGCAGAGTGTGTCTAACAAGAGGATTAACTATTAATCTGGACAAACTACTAGGGAGTACAGAGCCAAGAAGTGCAGAGATAGATAATTCTTTAGTGGAGCTCAACTCCATTGCCACCCAATTAGGGCACTCGGGTTGGCCATGAAAAAAAGACCAAAAGGTAGCACAACGTATATTGGCTGCCCAATACGAAAGTTAGGTAAAGCCATGCCACCCTCCTTTTTAGATTTTTGGAGATAACCTTTATTAATTCTAGAGCGCTTATTCTTCCACAGATATGACAAAATAATAGAGTCTAAGGAATCAAAAAAAGATTTAGGAATAAAAATTGGGATTGATTGAAATAAATATAAAAGTTTAGGGAGAACATACATTTTAACAACATTAATACGACCTACCAAAGACATAGAAAGAGGTGACCATTGTAACAGACTCTGTTTAATAGTATATGAAAGATTGGCAAAATTTTCACGAAAGAGATCTTTAAACTTCCTTGTGACTGTAATCCCAAGATAAGTAAATTGATTATGAACTACTTTAAAAGGGAGATCATGAAATGTTAATTCTTGTGCTTTATTAATTGGGAAAAGTTCGTTCTTATGTAAATTAAGTTTATATCCAGAGAGCTGGCTAAACTGGTCAAGAAGTGAAAACATTGGAGGTAAGGATGTAGATGGATTTGAAAGAAAAAGTAATAAGTCATCGGCATAAAGAGAAACTTTATGCTCAACACCCCCTCTCCAAATCCCGGTCAGTTCAGAACAATTTCGAAATGCTATCGCCAAGGGTTCTATAGCCAAATCAAAGAGAAAGGGACTTAAAGGGCATCCCTGACGGGTGCCACATTTGAGGTTAAATAACTGGGATTTCTGAAAATTAGTTAAAACGGAGGCAGTAGGGCACAAATACAGCAATTTGATCCAAGAGATAAAACTTTGACGGAAGTCAAATTTTTCTAAAACTGCAAAAAGGTAGTTCCACTCTATACGATCAAATGCTTTCTCCGCATCGAGGGAAATAACACATTCAGGAATCCCAGTTGGAGGTGAATATAAAATGTTAAATAAGCGTCGCATGTTAAAAAAAGGGAGACGGTTTTTAATAAAACCAGTTTGATCATCGGAAATAATAGAGGGAATAACAGTTTCTAATCTATAAGCCAAGACTTTGGCCAAGATTTTAACATCAACATTAAGCAAAGAAATCGGCCTATACGAGGAACACTCTGTTGGGTCTTTACCCTTTTTTTAATAAAAGAATAATAGATGCCTCATTAAAGGAGGGTGGCAATTGGCCACACCCAAATGAGTCAGATAATACTGAGAGTAACTGAGGAGAGAGAAGTGAAGAGAATGATTTATAAAATTCTACGGGGAACCCATCAGGTCCAGGAGATTTCCCTGAAGACAGTACAGAAATTGCAAAAGATATTTCTTCTGATGATATAGGCGCGTTAAGTTTGGCTTTAAAATCAGATGAAAGCGAAGGAATATTCAGATTATTTAAAAAATGGTCAACAGAGATATTGTCATTCAAAGATTCAGAGGAGTAAAGTCGAGAGTAGAAATTTTTAAATGCGTCATTGATATCTAGGTGATCCGATGTAAGGTCACCATTCTCCTTCCGGATCTTTGTAATATGTTGTTTGGCTTTGGAACGCCTCAACTGATTGGCTAGAAATTTACCAGATTTGTCGCCATGGATATAAAAGCGACTCTTACTTTCAAGAAGTTGGCTTTCGACAGGTTGAGTAGACAGGAGGTTAAATTTAGCTTGAAGTTCTACACGCTTCTTGTATAGTTCAGGGTTCTTAGTTTGAGCATACAGTTGATCCAAATCTTTAATCTGATTAATGAGGTCTAATCGATCTGCACAGGACTTTCTATTAAGATTTGCTGTGTAAGAGATTATTTGGCCCCTCAAACATGCTTTCATGGCATCCCAGACAATCTGGGATGACACTTCAGGTGATGTATTGGTGTTAAAATAAAAGGTTATTTGATCCTTAATAAATTTTAGAAAATCATCATCCGATAATAAAGTCGAATCAAACTGCCAGTGTTTATTCCTCTGAGGGAGACCAGGAAAATTTAAAGACAGAGTATTTGGGGCATGGTCAGAAATCAGTATACTCTGATAATCACAAGAATAGACAAATGGAATGAGTTGATTATCGAGTAAGAAGTAGTCAATTCTAGTAAAGGTATGGTGAACATGTGAAAAAAAAGAATAATCTCTCTCAGTAGGATGAAGGAAACGCCATATATCAAAGATACCATAATTAGAGAGAAACGATTGAATAGCTAAGGCAGATTTAGTAGGTGGTCTAGTAACAGGACGATCGATCCGAATTAGGATCTAACCAACAATTGAAATCACCACCCAGTATAAGAGAGTATGGGTTTAAGTGTGGTAGTGAGGAGAAAAAACGTTCAAAAAAATTAACATCATCAAAATTGGGGGCATACAGATTTGCTAGTACAACTTTAGTATTATATAGTTTACCAGAAACAATAATAAAATGGCCATTTGTATCAGATATCTTATTATGGAGTTCAAAAGGAACATTTGAATTAATAAGGATGGAGACCCCCCCTAGCTTTGGCGGCAAAGGATGAATGAAAATGCTGACCCGCCCACTTTGACAAAAGCCGGGAGTTATCAAAACAACAAATATGAGTTTCTTGAAGGAAAGCAATGTCAGCTTTGAGTTGTTTAATATGTGAGAAGACCTTCCTTCTTTTAACAGGGTGATTCAATCCCTTTACATTCCAGCTCACAAATTTAAGTGTATTAACCATTATCAATTGTTAGTGCGTAGAAGGCAGCAGGCATATAAAAAGTCAAGCAGTACAATAACAGTCTGGGAGCAAAAATGTAAACATAGATTCGTAGAATCAAAACAGAAACATGTCCTGAGTAACAAAGGAAAGCAAAGGAAACAGTGAGTAGTGTTGGAACTGGAGAATCCGCCCCACCCTCGCAACCCAAAACTAGACGGCTACCAAAAAAAGCAGCTAGCTCTACCAAAAAAATTAACCCAAGTACTGTTATTACGCCAAGTAAATACTATAGCAAATAGTAGCTAGTTTATGCACTAGAAAACATAATTACAAATAGGAACAACTTCAACAGAAGTATAAAACTTAATACAAAGAAAATCAAAAGAAAACCAAAACTAACCTACCCGTGAAAAATTATACAAGATTAAAAGAAAAAAAAAGGGAGGGAGAAAAGGGGGAAATTGTAGATTCGAAGAGAGTACTTATCAACCATTTACAGAAAAAAAAGGGAGCAAAACTTAAACTATGAATCAACCAACAGGGAGGCCTTCAATAAAAACTCCAAACCTCCAAAACAAGTTAAAGTTGCTTGTAGATCTCTATAGATAAAGTTATACAAGAATAAAATGGATTACACACGTACAATCTAAACGTCCGCAGGGAAGCATTAAACTCGGATTATCTATTTAGAAAAAACGCACCAAGTCCAGGGAGAGATTGTCTACAGCCCTTAGAATTTCAATAAATAATGTCTGAATTATTCAAGAAAAGTCTGAGTCCGGAAAAAATAGCTTTACTACGAGAAGTACCGTAGATTCCGGATTTTAAGCCGCTACTTTTTTCCCACATTTTGAACAGCTTTGAACTTTGCGGCCTTTAATCCGGAGCGGCTAATACATGATTTTTTTCATGCCGCCTCGTAAACATTTTGCCTCATAACAGTAGACCAATAAAATTGATGAGTAGTTCACAGAGGTCCAATGAAATTGTACGATAAATCAAGCGCACTTTCACAATTAAATTATTGTAAATCAGTCATTTGTACTCACCCTCATCAACATGGAAAACACTCGAAGCATTGTGCTGCCTTATGGCAGTTACTTAGTTTATAATATTTTCGCTTAGTAATTCATTTTCTAGTTAAAGTTAGAAGAGTTTTAACTATATTTGTTTTCTGTACTACATCGCGGGATGCTATGACGTCACACCCGGTTTCGCGGTGTCTTGTGGGAAAATGCCGGTTTGCGATGAAACGGGACGTAGGGAGGGAGCGCATTACGCGAGCGGCTTTGGATCTGAGCGAACGCTGCTTTTAAGTTAAAGGTGATCAATAACTTTTCCTGGTAGGCTGCAGTATATATATTTTTTACCAGTCGTTAGGAGATATTGGAATGTTGTTCAGTAAAGAAGTATACGCAACGTATATTTAAAAGTAGCCGCGTTACGGGCACGGTTCGAAAAAAAGCATTTGCAATATGTATTTGTTTTTGTTACCATATGGATTTAATTAAAAGTTAAAAAAATCCTCACGTGTAATATCTTTCTGTGTAAATATCTCATATTACAACGTGGGACACCTGCGGCCGAAAATCCAGTGCGGCCTAAAATCCGGTGCGGCCTTTACAATTAAAAAATTGATTTTATTTCTAAAATTAGAGCCAGCGGCTTTTAATCAGGTGCGCTCTGTAGTCCGGAATCTACGGTACTTATCCACCATTTTAGAAGGTCAGACCGGGTTCCTGAGGAGACGGGCTGGCCGGAAGACTTCCAACAAATGCCTCAGCATCTTTCACTGATTTAAACCACTTATATTCTCCAGTAGTAAGCGTAATTCGCAGGTCGGCTGGATTATGAAGGGAGGGTCTGAAACCACGATCAAAAAGCACTTTTGTTTCACCTTTAAACTCAGCACGCATCTTCAGAACCTGGGGGGCAAAATCCTCCACAAAACGAATGACTGTATTTTGAAACGCAAAAGTACCTCTGTGGCGTGCCTCCATAATCAAACGGTTTTTCACCTGGTATTGATGAAAGCACAAAATTACCGGCCGTGGGCGGGAACCCAGATTTGCACGGGGAACGTAGATCCTGTGTGCCCTTTCAAGCTCAGGTGGAGTCGGAAGAAATTCTTTCCCAAAAATCTCACAAAGAAAATCGGAAAAAAATTCCACGGGAGAGCCCTGTTCGGTGGCCTCTGGCAAACCAAGAATTCGTAGATTACAACGTCTGCTACGGTTTTCAAGATCCACCATTTTGGAAAAAAGTTTACAATTCTTCTCCTCTAGGCTGGAGCATAGAGTCTCGAGATAAAGAACACGGCGTTTTAAATCTTCAGAAGTTGAGTCGATGCGAGATAAATGTTCAGCTTGTTCGTCCACTCTAGCGTTGATCCGATCCAATTTAGCATCCAGCTGGTTGAAATAAGTTCTAAATTCGTTTAAAATATCTTGTCGATGCTGTTCCAAAGCAGCGAGAATGTCAACCGGCAAAGTCGTAGAAATTTCTTTTTTCCTGGTTTTAGCACTTTTGTTAGACATTATAAGATAGATGTGTTCGCAGGCAAGTAAAAGAGACCCAATAAAATACCTAACTAAGGTTTAAGAATGGAGACATGTAGTGCAAAGATAGGAAGAATGATGGAGCAAAAGTTCGAAGCAGCTAAGCAGTCGCCATCTTACCGGAAATCCGACGGTTCCATTGTTTAAAAAGGGTTCTAAGAGTAAACCTAGCAATTATCAGCCTGTAAGTTTGACATCAGAGGTGGATAAAGTAATGGAAAGTATTCTTAGAGATGGTATATATAATTATCTGGATAGACAGGGTCTGATTAGGAACAGTCAACATGGATTTGTGCGTGGAAGGTCATGTTTGACAAATCTTATTGGATTTTTTGAAGAGTTTACTAGGAAAGTTGACGAGGTTAAAGTAGTGGATGTTGTCTGTATGGACTTCAGTAAGGCCTTTGACAAGGTTCCACATGGAAGGTTAGTTAGGAAGATTCAATCATTAGGTATTAATAATGAAGTAGTAAAATGGATTGAACAGTGGCTGGATGGGAGATGCCAGAGAGTAGTGGTGGATAACTGTTTGTCAGGTTGGAGGCCGGTGACTAGTGGTGTGCCTCAGGGATCTGTACTGGGCCCAATGTTGTTTGTCATATACATTAATGATCTGGATGATGGGTGTTAAATTGGATTAGTAAGTATGCAGATGATACTAAGATAGGTGGCATTGTGGATAATGAAGTAGGTTTTCAAAGCTTGCAGAGAGATTTAGGCCAGTTAGAAGAGTGGGCTGAAAGATGGCAGATGGAGTGTAAAGCTGATAAGTGTGAAGTGCTACATTTTGGTAGGACTAATGAAAATAGGACATACATGGTAAATGGTAGGGCATTGAAGAATGCAGTAGAACAGAGTGATCGAGGAATAATGGTGCTTAGTTCCCTGAAGGTGGAATCTCATGTGGATAGGGTGGTGAAGAAACCTTTTGGTATGCTGGCCTTTAAAAATCAGAGCATTGAGTATAGCAGTTGGGATGTAATGTTAATATTGTACAAGGCATTGATGAGGCCAAATTTGGAGTATTGTGTACAGTTCTGGTCACCAAATTATAGGAAAGATGTCAACAAAATAGAGAGAGTACAAAGGAGATTTACTAGAATGTTACCTGGGTTTCAGCACCTAAGTTACAGAGAAAGGTTGAACAAGTTAGGCCTTTATTCTTTGGAGAGTAGAAGGTTGAGGGGGGACTTGATAGAGGTATTTAAAATTATGAGGGGGATAGATAGAGTTGACGTGGATAGGCTTTTTCCATTGAGAGTAGGGAAGATTCAAACAAGAGGACATGAGTTGAGAGTTAGGAGGTAAAAGTTTAGGGGTAACACGAGAGGGATCTTCTTTATTCAGAGAGTGGTAGCTGTGTGGAACAAGGTTCCAGTAGAAGTGGTAGAGGCAGGTTTAAAAAAAAAATTGGATAGGTATATGGACAGGAAAGGAATGGAGGGTTATGGGCTGAGTGCGGGCCAGTGGGACTAGGTGAGAGTAAGTGTTTGGCACGGACTAGAAGGGCCGAGATGGCCTGTTTCTGTGCTGTAATTGTTATACGGTTATATGAGAATTTTTTTGTTTGCAAATACTTTACTTTTGATTCTATGAGCGATATCGCTGACCACCTCTGCCCCAAGATCAGGGGAGCCTTCCAGATTGGGCAGGAGTGAGGAAAGGACTGGGATCCTGGAACCCTTGACATGTCTTAGACCCAAGAGATTCTGCAGAGGCTGGAAATCTTGAGCAACACGCACAAAATGCTGGGAAGAACTCAGCGAGTCAGTCAGCATCTGTGGAGGGAAATGAGCAGTCAATGTACCCGGCTGAAACCCTTCATCAGGACTCTGGCACGGATCTTCAAAATGTTGATAGTTTGTTCTTCTTCACAGATGCTATCTGATCCTTCAGCATTTGGGTGTACTGATATGTCTTAAACCCGGTAGAGAAAGATCTCTGTTTCAGTTGGAATGTGAAGATTGCCATCTTGTCTAGTTGAAGGCACTTGAAGACAAAAGAAGGGGTAATATCACATACTTTTACAAAGAAATCTTCAACAAACTGTTCTACTATTGCTCTTGATAGCCATTATGACTTCCCAAAGTGGTTCAGAGCGATCCCAGCAACAGTGGCCATTACACAGAGTCTGTAGTTCGGTGGCATAATCATCACACTACGTCAGTGCCAGCAATCCAAGTTCAATTTGGAGAATTAAGTTTGCTTGTGCCTCTCTTAACTCCGATGAGAATAAGAAAAATTCAAGATGGCTCTCGCCGCACTCCCATTCTGATCCTCCGACTCCCTTCTCCAAATCGAACTTGAAATTAAAGTGAATGTAAGTGTCAGCACGGACTAGAAGGGCCGAGATGGCCTGTTTCCGTGCTGTAATTGTTATATGGTTATATGATTCCCGCCACTGCCTGTGAGGACTTTGTACGTTCTCCCCATGACCGCATGTGTTTTCTCCAGGTGCTCTGGTTTCTTCCCACATTCCAAAGACGTGCGGGTTTGCTGGTTAATTGGTCACTTGGGTGTAATCGGGCTGCGCAGGCTCGTTGGACCGGAAGGGCCTGTTAGCTTTCTGTATCTCTAAATAAAAATGAAATATCTAACATTTACTTTAAGAGGTAGCACGGTAGAGTAGTGGTTAACATAACACTTTACACCACCAGTGATCCAGGTTCACTTCCCATGGCCGCCTATAAGGAGTTTGTACGTTCTCCCCGTGACCGCGTGGGTTTCCTCCAAGTGCTCAGGTTTCCTCCCACAGTCCAAAGGTGTACCAGTTGGTTGGTCACTTGGGTGTAATTAGACGGCTAGGGCTCATTAGGCTGGAAGAGTTTGTTATCATGCTGTATCTCTAAATAAAATAAATTTGACGTAAGCTAGCTTTTTGGTTTACTTGCTCTTGTGCAATCTCAGATTACCTGGTTCCTACAGATCAATGTTGAGTAAACCTTCCTATGAAATCTGACATTGCTAAATAATGACTCCTTTTTCCTTTGCAGTTATGTGTCACTGTCGGGAGAGGGGATCGGAGCTCATTGTTGGTGATCAGGCACACATCTACATCTTTGAGCAGGGAGGCAGTGCACAGGTACAATACCCCTATCGCTCACCTTGCCTCCAGGAGTGGTTGCTTTACATTCTTACAGCATCACTAAGCAGCGTTACATAGATGTGATTTGGAAGTGAGATTATGTGTTTGACCTAAATTAAACTGGAACTTGGTTTACCATTTTCATGTGTATGGAGGCACAGTGGATAACTTCTCTCTCCTCAACACTGAACTGATTCCACAACCTATGGACACACTTCCAAGGACTCATGTTCCCAATATTGTAAATTAATTTGTTTGTTTATTTATTAATAGTCTTTTTTTT